>NC_068409.1:94032-115825 GCF_023724105.1 Carassius gibelio | reverse complement strand
GTGCCAAAGAAAAGGATGAAGGAGATGAGGGTGATGTCGGGGACAAAGTTGCAGGCTTTGCCCACTAGCTCCCCTCCGTATTTCAAGCATTCCTTCTTTGACAGTGAGGACCAGCTGGCATTCAAGCGCTGCACAAATGACACAAAGATATATGATCAGAACATCAAATCTACAGGTGTCTGGATCAAACTTTTAAAACTAACTTGAAGACTATAACTATGACTATAACTATAAAGATAACGATATTAGCATCCACACCAGCGAACGATATTGTCTGTGTATTCTAAGCGGACGCGCGTCTGCTGCTTTAAACTTCTCGAGCTCATTACAGCCAGATTGATTCTGTTTGGTCGGCAATGTTTTTATCGTTCATCAGAAAAAAAAAATTTTCTGAAAGTGATTCCAACGATATAGTTTCTCTGTGCCTTTATCGTTATAGTTGTGGTGTGGACTCCGCTATTCTTTAATATTGAGAACGATTTTTAGAACTATATCTTTATCGTTATCTTTATCGTTATCATGCTTGGTGTGAACAGGCCTTAATTCTACTGAATCAGTTTGCAAAAGACTACAGAAAACTGTTGTGTTTATTTTTCTTCAAATGCAGTCTAAGCCAATGAGTTTTGAATGTTATATGTTGTATTTGTTTAAGTTAAAAATAAAACGTATTAAAACTAAACAAATCCATGGTACATTGTTAGCAAAGAGGGGTTCTCTCTCTATAGTTGGTGACCTAAAGTGGTTTGGGGGCCCTGCAGTAACTCATAGCCCCGGGGCCCAGTGAGCTCTTAATGCGGCCCTGGTGACAATCGTGTTATGAACAAAGCAGACCATTGAACAATCTCCAGTTTCTGTTTGAAGGCAGATGCTTTGTTCTCTTCGCTCTCTTTGAGGCTTTACAATCACTCCGTTACTGTTCAAGCTTGCACACAAGGTGCGAAACATGAGTTATGGCTCATTCAGTCACAAAGATATTGGCAAGGATTTGGGCATTATGTTTCATTGATCTCAAACTGAGGACTACATCTGAATGAAACCGCTGAGAGATCTCTATTATTCGCAGCTGGGAGCTCAGTTTGGCTTTAGAAGAGGACAAAATGTCAGGTAGGATATATGAAAACAGCCAACAATTTTAGGATTAAAGGCGCCATGTATTTTCTGAACATAACCAAGAAAAGGAAGTTTTCTCCAATGTGTTGTGTAAGTTCAGTTTGGTGACCTCAAATCTAACAAGTCTTAAAGGCTGAAATACACAGGTTTTGTCCAGATTTTTTTTCGTTTTTAGTCTGGTGCAGTTGATAAAAGTTGAATTAAGTCAGTGGCAGTCTACAGATTATTAGCAGCTGACAGATTACACAGAAAATCATGCAGTGTATAATGCGCATAGATTTAGATTTATTAGCTTTTTCAGACTATGATTCAGTCAAAGGATATGAATTAGGTTTTATTTTTTAGCTGATTTTATGAAATATATATTTTTTTTTATTTGTCCTGTTTCTCCTAGAAATGAGGAGCATGTTTCTCAAGGTGTATTACATCCTACACACATATATAAATGATGTTTTGAAACACTTACTGTATCGCTGTAATTTACGGTCCAGATAAATGTTGGACCAAGTGGATCAGTGTACACATCTGAAGAATTGGCTGAAAAACACAAAGGTCAAAGGTCTGAAGTGGCCTTTAGAAAAACATACAGTGGGGCCAAAACATGGGGCTCAAATCTTTAGAAACACTTTAGAATAGGTAACACCAATCAGTTGCTTATTAGCATGCATATTACTAGATTATTAGCCATGTATTATTGCTAATTAAGAACATATTAATGCCTTATTCTACTGGCCCTTATTCTACATCCCTAATCTTACCCAATACCTAAACCTAACAACTACCTTACTCACTATTAATAAGCAGTCAATAAAGAATTTATTTAGAGAAAAGTCATAGTTAATAGTTAACAAGTTTTAAGTTTTGCTAAGATGAACAAAGGTCTTACAGGATTGAAACCAAATAAGGAGGAAGGAGGAATTAATCAGAATTGTTATTTTTGCGTGAACGATCCCTTTAACACACTTGACTCAGATGATGTCACTATTTCTTTAACGCCTAAATCCTTTAAACTCTCAAAAAACATGACAGATTTCACAAGCAGATGCTAACACAAGTGCAAACATTTTATCACGGTTAAGGGCGACTCAAGCACAACATACGTGCCAACCAGTCCGCAATGACCGCTCTAAAATGTTCACCACTTCTCCACAGCATTAATCTTTAAAGAGACTCTTTGCTGGGTTCCCCTAACTGGAACTAATTTCCACACAGCTGTTGTTTGCCTCTGCAGTATCGGATTGGAGAGAAGTCAAGGGAGGGCGAAGAGAGGCAAACAGCGGTTTAGAGGAAAGCAGCATGAGTGGATGAGCTCCCCACCCGCCAGCTCCTCTCTGTACGGTCTTAATTCACCACACGCATGGAGGAGATTAACCCCAAAACACATCACGTCCACATCCACCCCCTAGATTGCTCCTTCATTCCTACTGAGGACACCACACACACAACGCCACTAGCACAATAAACAGATGAAGTGAATGTCAGAATTGTCAGCCACAAAACATTACACTGACACGAAGAAGAGATTTAATTATTACTTCCAAACTTCAAAAACAAAGTTTTGTATTTGTTCATTGGTCTTAATATCAAACAGGCCCAGTGGTTTAGCAGTGTGATAATTGACTAACACTTTTCACACCAATATAAAACCTGCATGAAAAAACAAAGTAGGTTACTGCATAATGTATCAACTCCTGTTCTTGCGTTTTTTTGTTTGGGATGGAAACTCAAGTCACACTTCAGTCGCTAATTAACTTGAGTGAAATCAGTCACAATAGATTTTGAGCAAGCTAAATTTCTCCGGACCATACAACTCTCATGAAAGTACGAATGAAAGTCAGTGGAACGTTCACTTTAGTGTGACCACTCTTTTAAGGTGGGGTCATATTAGAGAAATCTTCAGTGTCGTGAAAATTGCTTTCTGTTCGTTAGCATGGAGAACTGACGTGACCATCCTTAACCCGTTGCAAAATCTGCATGGTAAAAACTTCAGTCTTCATGAAATTCCTGACTGCATGGATTCTAATTAAAATTCATGTATTTTGCCAGTAAAAAAAAATGGTCAGACAAAAGTAAGTGCACCCTTATTGATTTGAGACTTGACTTAGACTTTTGTATACAACTGACCTGAGATCTAATCTTGTAAACAAGTCTTGACAATTCCATTAATCTGAATCATGACACTCAGAAACTGCTGGTTTGATTCTTGACTTATACTTTATCTTCGAGACTCCGAGTTAGAAAAAATCTATGGGTGTATAGAAAACTACTGTCAAAAGTGACTTGACATGCAGATTGAGCCTTGACTTTTACTGTATATCAGACACCTGCTATCGTGTCTGGATATTGTAGCTGCAAGCCATATGGTGCACTACTGTGTCCTGCTGAAAATGAAGATGCAAATGGAATGAATAGCTATAGTATTACTGTAATTATATGAGGAAAAATTTCAACTGAACTGAATCATCATGCACTTTACTGAGTTTTGGATATAAAGACAAAAGCAATTATCTGGGTCTGAACTATCATTTGAAGACCTGAAATAGTATGACAAATAGGACAATTAAATATTTATTTATAAGCCATGTGCCAGATGGCGACATGGAAACATTTTAACAACAGCTGTACAAGCATCAACTCCATAAAAGACCTAAACATCCATCCTGTCACGCCATTGTGCTTCCACTGTTTGTGTATCACTGTCAATCAAGCAACTTCATTTTATCTTCAATTTATACTCAAATATACTCAAATATCTTTCAAACTACCAGGTAGGCACGAAGTGGAACGAATGTAAGGTAACTGCACTTGTGAAGGTTAAAAAAAGACACCTTTTGCTACATAATATCTGCTTCACTGAGTAAAATGATGTTACGTATGCATCAGTAATCTTTCTTTTTTTCTGTTTGGTCAGCACTCGTCGTTTCTTGCATCTAAGTCAGAGACTTAGAAAAGGTATTAATTCATAATTTAAAACTGAAGTCAAAATTCAGGCAAGTTGGCAAACTTGCAAATGGATAAAGGTCTAAGTTCAATTAGCATCTAAACACAAAAACTAGCAAACTGCAGAGGAAAAGATGATGTAGCAGGTCTTACCAACAGTGGGCGCCATACACATGCAGTCATACTGCGTGACGTAATCGATTTTATAGTCTGAGTTGATGGGGTAATAATCAGCCAACTTCAGCATCTTCTTGAAGGCGTCATAGATGAAGATGAAGCTGATGAGTGAGGAGAAGCCCTCTTCTGTAAATCGGGTGAAATACTGCACCAGGAAGCTGGCGTCAGTGGCCACTAGGGCTAGACAGAAGAAGGCCGACCACAGACCGATCCAAAGACGGAACTCTAGGTAGTCGAAGTCATGCTCCCTGCGGAGAACAGTATGGACAGAAAATGAACTCAATTCCCTTCAACTTTCAGAGCTTGGGGGTGGTAAGTTATTCTTTGTTTTTGAAAGTCTCTTATGCTCACCAAGGCTACATTTATATGATCAAAAAGAAAGTAAAAACAGTAATTTTTTGACAATTATTAACATTTAAATAACTGTTTAAAACTATTTAAATACATTTTAAAATGTCATTTATTCCTATGATGGCAAAGCTGAATTA
Organism: Carassius gibelio; assembly: GCF_023724105.1. Lineage (NCBI taxonomy): Eukaryota > Metazoa > Chordata > Actinopteri > Cypriniformes > Cyprinidae > Carassius > Carassius gibelio. The sequence continues at coordinate 111,110 of NC_068409.1, read as the reverse complement.
CTGCAGTCATCGCTGTCACATGATCCTTCAGAAATCATTCTGATATGCTGATTTGGTGCTCAGACATTTCTTATTATCAATGTTGAAAACAGTTGTCCTGCTAAATAGAATCTTGGTTTCAGTTAACTACTAAATGGTGAGCATATGCAGTAGCTGGTTTGTAATGTCACATGCCGATCAGAGATGATGAAGCACCTGCTGAAGTTGAAGAGCAGCCTTTCAAACACCAGCACTGGCCCCGTACTGCTCAGGATTATCAGAGGTTGCCCAGCCAGGAGACAGAACACCGCTCCAGTTACCGCTGTGCCCAGAAAGCTCTCCAGCACACCCTTCACACAACACCCAAGGAACAAAAATCAAAGGATTAGGGGAAAAACCAACTGAGGCTCACGCTCTGTGGAGAGAAAGACTGTTTAAAGCCCTGTTCATAGGACTAGTTTTCCTTGTTCACAGACGTACTTTGGGATTTTATCCCATGTGAATCTGTGCTTTCTCTCACATAAAATCAGTAAAAAACTATAAAGCAAATTACCTACTTTACATAATTTATGTAAATAAGTCGAATTCATTCTTTCATATTAATATCAATCACACTGTATCATCTACCGGAGTTCAATAAATTGATTTTTCTTTACCCATAAATTGAATTAGGTATTGCACATGGCCTGTTGCGTAATGCCAATATCCAGACCATAGACTCCAGCTATCATTATTAATTAGCCCTGTCCAAATCAATACCTGAAATCACTAAACTGAACAGCTTTCCTGAACTGAAACATTGACTAGCCAAAGACGTGTGCTGCAGACCTTAGCGTGCATCTTTAAGACAGCTAATTATTTAAACTGTGAGACTTTAACTTACTAACATGACCTTTGAACTTGTGGTAACATTTCATAAGGAGGGCAGAGAAGACGCAGCTCCCAATGTGTGTCAGTTAAAGATTGACCAAGATTTAATTACACTATAATCCCTGCCAAGGTTGGACTGATTCTTATTTAGAAAGGTTCGGGCACAGAGAGCAGGATACATCCATACACTAATGTAGTTTCTCATGGTTTGCAGCTGTATCTTCACCTGCATGTTCTCAGTGGCGTCACCCAGCAATCCTCCGAACGTGATGGCATTGGTTACTGTTCCCAGGTAGATGAAAAGAATGGCAGACAAAGACTGGATGTGAAGCGCATCATAGAAATCACTGAAGAAAAAGGGAGCTTTTCTTTTGATATCAAGAATAAGGCCTCCACAAAACCTGGAAAACAAAACATGACATTTTATAACTGCCACAGTGGTTTTCATTGAATTGTATTACATTTTTGCATCTTATCTTAATCTGCGTTCCTCTATTCACAAAATGCATTTCACTCCGTACAGTGGGGTTCCAAAACACGAATGAAACTGAAATTATGGAATTTAATTCAAACCTAAAAATAAACATAAACCATGCAGCAATTGCAGGATTTCAAGAAACTTTATTATATACTATTCCTAGGCCACTAATCAAAAGCAAAAGAGGGGTATACCAAATACTAAAACAATTTGAAATTCATTTTAATTTTGTTAACTATTATTTACATTTATATTTGAAAATATTAAATATTTTAAACAGTAGTATGTTTATTGCTATTATTAATTAGTAAAATGGATCAAAATCTATTAAGCACAAAACACTAACAGTGCATAGCAGTTCAATTGCCAAAGGTCAAGTAAAAAAATCTAATCTGATGATAAGAGTCTGTACTCTGTAAATGGAGCACATGCTGACTTCAATGTTTGTGTAATATTAAGATAATTCTAGTCATTTTAAAGAGTCAAACAGACCTTTATCTGAACTAAACCATGGTGTTCAGAGGTTTGGCATAATATGTTCCTTCAGAAGAATTTATACAAACATTAACTCACTTCCCCGTCCTCTTCAGTTCATCGCCTACTGCGTGCCCCCCGCCCCCCTGTCCGCCGCTGTGAGGCGTGTCTCCATTCATCTGTGTGCTGTCCCCTCCAGCATACATGTTCTTTCTGGACAACATAACAAGCACATGAGATTGTTGAACAGAACACAAAAACTTTAATGTTATCACTGCCCTAAAAGAAAGACACACTCAGTGGACTCTTCATAAGTCATTTTAATGTCCACGGCCTGAAAAGCCTAAATAAAAAATGTAAGCTCATACACTGGTAGCTAATGTCTAAACAAATGTCTTATGCAATATAAAATAAAATACAAGAGATACACCGTAATTCCATGTTATTCATCAGTTCCCAAAATTACAATCTAAATGCCATGATATATGAATGTGTTACTCACTGAACCATCCATATCACCAGATGGAATGATAATCATTTAAAAAAAAAACAAGGTTCGATAGATAGAACTATAGGATAATACATAATCTGATAAAATTATCAAACAATACATAAAATGATAAAATAACAGATAAAAAGAGAGAGATAACAGAATGACTTGATAGATAAATGGTTAACTGATAAAACGATAAGATAGACAGACACACAGATAAACAGATAGAAAAAAAGATTAAAAAACAGATGATTAGGCGTGGGGTGATATGACCAAAATCTTCAATCACAGTATGAGTCATTTTATTTCACGGTAACAATATATAATTACAATATAGTTATTTTTTTCTTTAAATAAGGTTTTTATTATATAAACATTTTTGGAACCGTAGAAAATTGTGAATGCTTGTCACCACTGTCAATATCACAAAAAGCATGATTAAATAAGAACAAAATACGAATTCCAAGCAATATAACAAAAAAAAAAACTACAGTAGAACAAATAAATGAGAAATGTTCCATACATTGTATAAAAAGTAAATCAAATGTATAAAAACACTGCATATTCTTCACTTTGTAAATTAAACATACATTTATTCTTATTAAATTTACAAAAGTGATTTAGCTGTCACTTTAAGAGCTGCCTGGATCCAATATACTGTTACACGTGTTTTCTTTGAGCTGTTTTCTTTCAATTAAGACTTAAATCACTGTGTTTATGAGGATACTTGCAAACAATGGCATTTTGATACATACAGTTGTGTGCATTTTACTGTTCACCAGCTATGAAGTGGCAAAAATAACCCTGTTCAATACTCCCTGTTCAATGAGCTCTAGTGGTCGACCAATATACATTTTTTTACATCCAATGCCGATGCCGATATCTTGGAAAGCAGGGGGCGTTAGTCGATATAAAGCCGATATGATTTTTTAAACAATTATTATTAATATTTAAGAAATTAGAAATACTTTTACAATGGATTCAAAACCAAATGTGTAAAAGAAACATGCTAATACTATTTTTCAAAAATAAATAAATATTTAATATATAATAAATAAATAAAAAAGTTAACACTGTAATCAGCAGGGCACTTCGTATTCTAAATGACATTAATATGACAGTGGGCAAATGCATAAAGCGCAGCATAATTTGAAATCACGAGTTTATAGTTTAAGCATTCAATTCACACGGACTGACCTTCACACAGAGAACACGTGATCATGCTGGATACACATACACACTTTACAAGATCTTACAGCTGGATTCGACTAAGTTTGCAAGGTTTATGAAATTAAATGTTCATTAGTCATTCAAAGATTTGTTTAAATTATATAAATGCATATTTAGTTACTGCTGACGGCAAACGAGAATGTATTATAAAATTTGCCTTTCTATTACTAATAGGCCTAATATAAAAGCAGTCATTATAATACTTTCTGTATACATTCATTTCTTTGTTTAACCGTTCTATCTGATTATTAGACAGACTTCTATCAGTGTGAGACAGAACTGTTAACGACGACGACGAACAAGACAGAGAGTGTGAGCACTGTGTTGCCGATATTTGAAAAATGCCAATATCGCCAAGGCTGATATTATCGGTCAACCACTATTCATGTGCATTTACAGCACTCAGAAACAATCTCTCAAAAAGGCCATGCATAATGCGAAACGAGTTCTCTTTCACTGATGATTGATTTCAACGGCTTAAAATCACTTGTTTTTAAACAGCAATGCTTAAAAAACTGTGCAAGCGATACGTTTTCATGACAGACAGACAGACAGATACTGGAACCAGTTCAGTCTGATGTTTACATTCAACAAGCCACAAATTAATGTATGAGGTCTAGTGTGTGTAGTGTGTTGTTGTGTACACTGTGTGTTATGCTGGCGTGACTGACTGCTGCGGGCACACAGCTCGGCTATATGGGTAATGCGGGCTGGTACAGATTGAGGTGGCAGGATGTGGAAGCAGCCTGCTGTCACTTCACCTGAAGCCAAAGAGAAGTGACGTAATTCATCTAATTAACCACTGCTCTGCTCCACTACACTTAATGAATGAATGGATAGCCTGGCCAACTGGCCTTTGAAACTACTTCCTGACCATTTGTGGATTACATTATGCAACACACTGTACATGGCTTAAAGGGTTTGGCTACTAATATAAAAAAGACATACACCCAGTTAGTTTCTGCTTGTCATTTGTAACAATGAAAGACTGAAATTACTTTAACCCTTAAAAAACTGCTAAACTACCTCAAGGACAGCATCTGAAATGCTATTGTCTGAGTCATTTCAAAACAGGAACATTGACAGATTTTGATATGGGATATTGGTGGAGCTTCACCAAAAGAAAGTGTGTCAGGCTGATATGGGCTCCCTACATCAATTACCTTTTATCAGAGGATGGCAGGGATTTTGGTGGCTCTATCCTTATGGTGGGGTCCCATTCTCCAGGAGGGAGGACAATGACCTCGTCCAAGAACTCGTCAATGCCAGCAAGGAGATCTTGTCTGTCCTTGGCTTTGTACGCAATTTCATGGAAGACCTTGATAAGAGAACTTTGATTACTGGCCAACTCTCCCCACATGACTAACCCAAGCACAAACTTTTTTTTTTTTTGCTATATAAGATTCTAACAGAACATTTCAGGCACAGCAACTCAGTATCAAAACATATACGTTTTGTTCAAACATTTAATGTTTGGGATTGACAGGTCTGACAATTGAACTGACCTGATCATACAGGAGCGGCTTGAATACTGCTTTTAGGATTTAATAACTGAAGACAAGCCCCTTTGTAAGTATGGTGATATCAGCCATACTGAAGTACTAAAATTGCTCAAATTTAAATAAATTAAAGCTAACTCAAAATATAAAGACTAATAAAATAGCAAAATGCATAACAAAATAACTGAAATGGAAACAAAAAATTTAAGCTAATTCAAAATATTACTACATTAGTACTATAATTCAACATAAATGACATTAAATGAACACTGGTTCTCTTACAGATTGCAGTCGTTTTTTTTTAAGTGTAAAAGTAACAGTATTTAGCACTCTTAAACAAGACTGAAGACCATTGTCTGCTGTTGTGTGAACAAAAAAATTATGAACCACAACAGGACATAACATTTTAGACTAATATTAGTCTGTACGTACCTCATCGGACATCAGAGTAGCAATTGCTCTACCAATTTCATGGTATGACTTGGCTTTGCCTTTGGGTCCAAGAAGAATGAACAGAAATCTAGGAAAGATAATAACCAACATTACGCAAAGTAAAACGCACAGCTTTTCTATTGGTTTAATAAGCCTGTTTAGAACTGAAGACCCTCCACCACTGCTATGTTTTCCTCCTTGGATTCGTTGGATAAAAGCAGGTCATACCTGGTGGGCACAGGTACTTCAGTCAGCGCCCCCAACATGACAGCCTGCTGCAGCCTCACAAAGGCCACAAAAGGACTGTCCAGAAAGTCCACTTCTCCAACGAGAACATTGGAAGCTTCAGCATCTCTGGGCAGCTTCTTCATGAACTTGTTCTTCAGCTGGACACATGCAGGATGGGATTTTAATGAAATTCATTAAGGAGGAAGAAGTGGGTAAACAAAGTGCGCAAATCAAGCTCCAACACATGACCTCATTAAACATACTGCCAGCTTGGCATTCAGTGCCAAGACTTTCATGAAGATGTGACGAATCCAACATCTGCAACTGTCTAATTAATGGAAATCACAAAGATTGGTGGCTGCATGTGGGATTGTTCATTCTAGGGATCAGCAAAGACCCACTGTGACTCCTGCATTCTTTTACTCTTAATTCAGAGGAACCAGTGGTAACCAGTAAATTCATTTTATTTATATGGGTTGTTGTTGTTCCTACCAGTGATAAAATGAAGGCCAACTTCAAAGGCAGTGGCATTTGCCAGCTCAGACTTTGAGGTCATGCCAAATGTGAAATTTACAAGCCAAAGATAATTAGTACACCCTGCTCACATAACCATAAATTGTTAAGCAACTCCAACTTTTGCCTCCAAGGTCATCATTGCGAATCTTAACTGCTTAAAGTGTCACAACTACTCAAGCTTGATGCATATATAAAGTGCTTTAGGTTTATTACTTGCAATAATGTAAACGCATTATTTTTTAACAGTAAGACTAGAGCACATGACAGAAATCTAATTCTAAAGCTCATAAATCAAATTTAACAGCTCTGCTGATAACTTGAAAATGGGGTTACAATGTCAGTCATTAATAAACTAATTCCCCAGTAAAATGTCACATACATAAACAATAACATTTCCTCCTGAAAGTCTTATTGAACAGTCAGAGTAAGCAGTTTCGTTAACCATTGATGGAAGAACACTGGAAACACAAGCACAATGGAAAACATTTACTCTGGAGCACCTGAGCACATGATGGGACAGACCTCTCACTCATCAACAGCTCTAGCATCATAGATCATTTGTTTTGAAGCTCTTGCTTTTATTCCATTATTCTGTTGCAAAACCATCCCATTACTGATTATCACTGAATTACTGTTTTAAGATAAAATAAGCAAATATCCTGACACATTAACAAGTGTATTAATGTAATGTATGGGATGACCTTGCTTCTTGCTTTAGAAAAGATTACTTATATAAACCTGATATGTCTTGTCACTTCAGAATGTTTTTACGACTTCTCAAAAAACCTTGATGACTCTTTTTTATGAAATATGTAGACAATGGTTAAGAAAGATAATATTTAATTTGTTTATGATGTTTTGAAATCAGTTTTTTCCCTTGTTTTCTTATGATCTGGTTGCAAAGAATTAAAAAAATTACCTTATCTCTGACCATTAAATCTACTCTATCCCCAGATGTAAAGAGATAGTTCACCAATAATTTTTTTTTTTTTACATTTTGTTGAAAATAATGAGTTAAAGACATTATCTAATTTCTTGATACTTTTTAGTGATTTTAAAGACTCCTGTTTGACCAATATGTCACTGAATTCAACTCAATTCAATGCTGGGAATTTAGAAAGAAAAAAACAGCTAGAGTTACAAAAAAGATCACAACTAAATGAAACTAAAGCAAGCGAAGAAATGGTGGCTATAGATGGATGTTATCTTGAGGCCAGACTGTAGACAGCATTACTAGAGCAGCTTAAAGGGATGATTAAGGTATTAGAAGGACACACCTTAAACAACCCATAGTGTTTTACTCAGAAGTGTATGTATGTTTACCTCTGAGTTTCATTATCTAGGAGCCAAAAAAGGGTCATCAGACGGTTTTGTCTCATCAGTTAATTAATTTTTTACAATGTACAGTATGTGTTCCAATTTTATTATTATTTACTGTATATTTCACATACTCCAAGCAACTCGCAATGACATCACATATCACATCTCTAGCTGTCCAGCTCTCTAGCAGCTAATATGTGATGTGGAAAGGCTTAGCATCATCTCTGATACTGGATTACTTCCACTGCTAGAACAAGCAAAGATTTATTACAGCAGTCCATCAACAGGGTCTGATAGTCTGCATTTTGTGTAGTCAAGCCATGGGACAGATGACTACCTCTTGCAGCTAATGTGAATCAAGCACGTTCACTTGAAATCTCATTAAATATCTTTAAATAAATTATCTTTGCAATTGAGAGTGTTGCTGTTTTCTTCATACTGTAGTTGTCTGGGTCCCCAATAAAGTCATTTTTGTCAAGGCTTGAATTCATGGTACTGCCTTAAGTGGGCGCTATTTTGGAAGAAATCTACAGAAAGAAGCCTCAAGACTTCATCCGAAGAATCATGAAATTATTCAGCGGTCTAAACCACCATACCAAATCACTTAGTACTTATTCATGTTGCTTAGGTTAGCATTTATTTCCAGATTCTGTAAATGTCTAATCTCTGACTTCATCCAAAAATGAAAAATAAGAAAAGGGTGACAAGCAATGAAGTCATCCCCTCAATCTGTGCTTACAATTACAATCTGTCCATTCTCTGGGCCACCTCACACAAGCAGCCTCTCAATCCCCACTCTGCCAAAAGGGGCAAGGGGCATCTCCTCTGAGGCCTTCCAGCAATCACATCCACACTGGTTTATTCAACACACACACAAAAACACTGTCAAACATTTGCCAGCTATTTCACTTAATGCTGCATTCAGCGTGAAGGGATGCATTTCCACGTAAAAAGGAAAGATTCTACAATTCCTCTGTGGTGAACTTCTGTGAAGTGAGTTAATTTTTATGGTTTGTCACAGTTTGACACCACCCTAATGACCCCCAGGTGCTCTGTCATTGAGAGCATGAGAACTTCCTATTCTATTAGGAATGGAAGTCTGTATTTCACACTAGCCCTATCCTTGAGTTAGACGCACCACTGCTTCTGTTCTGTTCATCTAACCTTCTTTATCATTAGGAAAACACTGGCTTCATCAGTTTTTTCATAGTGACATTTACTGTGATGTGCACAGATTTTTGGCGATCCATAGCTATTACAGTCAATTACACTTTTATATTTTTATATGTATACCTGTTTATATATACCTATATATATATACACATATATATATTATGATTAATAACACATTATATTTCATTCCAGAGTTTGGGGGTTGGAGAGTTTTTTAATGTTTTTGAAAGAGGTCTCAAACTCAACAAAGCTGCATTTAGTTAATTATAGTTAAAATATGAATACTGTGAAATATTGTTAAAATGTAAATAAATATTTTACATTTTAATATATGTTAAAATGCAATTTAATTTATTCCTGTGATAGCAAAGCTTAATTTTCAGCATCATTACTCCAGGCTTTAGTGTTACATGATCCTTCAGAAGTCACTCTAATATGCTGATTTGGTGTTTAATTAACATTTAATACTAGTATCATCATTGAAAATCTAATATTACAGTTTACTGTTTATTATTTCTGTCAAAACCAGACTATTTTTACAATTCTTTGACAAATACAAAAAGAATAGAAAGTACAAAATAACAACATCTATTTAAAATGCAACATTATAAAAGTCTTAACTGGCATTTTTAATCAATTTATTGCAACCTTGCTGCATAAAAGTAAAACAAAACAAAACAAAAAAATCTTCCTGGCCCCAAACACACACAAACACATGAACAATCTTGAAACTGGACTCACCTGATCTTTCTCTGGCTTGTCGGAGATATCGTTCAGGCTGCTTGATGTCAAGTTGCGATGTGTGGTGGTTGGACTACCTAATCAAAATTTATGAAAAGAACAGATCAATGAAAAAGACCCAAATTGAAAAGTGCACTGTTCCATTATTTCAAAGAAAAAGTTTTAAAAAAAACAAACCATGTAAACTACTACGTTTTGACTGTAGTAACCGAATGCGACACGCTGTTTGATTGCTGAATGGAAGATTCTTAAAGAATTCTTTAAATATGAAAATGTACTTTAGAGGCTGCGCGTCAGAATTTGTATTTGTGAGAACAACATCATTATAGGCTACTCTTCCAGGAAATAGTCCTCACAGTCCCTGTTTTAAAAAGGCGTGGACGATCTCTTTGGGTTTGAGACTTTAGTATTTGCAACTTTAGGGATCTTATCAATTCATGAACAGCATGTCACATTCCAAAGAGAAAGGAAAACTTGAAATTGCATCATATGACCCCTTTAATAGTGTTCATCATCTGTTTATGTCATTAAATGAATTTTACCATACATTTCTGCCATACGTGTATGAACATCAATGTGAGAGTCACCACTGATAAGTTACTACTAAATATATTGTAGAAACATAATTTTATATAAAGCTACTTTGCAACGATTTGTATCGTGAAAAGCGCTATGCATATAAACTTGAAGGTAAATAGTCTAAAAAGAAATCCAAATGCAGGAGGAGGAAGGAAACTGAATGTCTGATGAACCAGTAGGGAATAAGTGGGTCTGATAACACTGCACATAACATTCATATTTTTTCACAGGCTCTGAATTGCTCGAGTCCATGCTTTAAAAAGTAACATAACATAAATTAGGAAAGGTGATGTGCCAGGCAAAATAGGAACCTACTGAAAGGTAAACTATTAACCTCGCAGAGTCCAAGTCATTGTCATCATGCTTTGAACAGCATAGCAGAACAGCACAGTGAAGCAAAGTATTCCCGATGCCACAGAGTTATATTGACTAAGATGTCAGTTTGATGCAGCCAAAAGAAGAAAAAAAGCAGCCAAAAGAAGAAAAAGGAGGCTGAATATAGATGAGGGGGGTTTAAAAAAGAAGCTTCATTTATGAAGCACTTAAAAAGAAAGAAAAAAAGAGTAGCAACTCGAAAAAAGAAAAAAAAAAGGATAAGAAAAAAATGCTTCACATCCACCATAAATCCTACATCATCAGATCAGAGCTGCTCATTAATATGGTTATGGTCATGATGGTGTGGTCATCTCCAGTGGAAAGTTCCACAGAAATGAGTCCAATGTAATTATTAGAAGACTTTGGAATGTAAATCTATTAAGGTTGAAGATCACCATAACAGGAAATTCTAGATATGAAAATCTATGACATAACAATGATTACAGGACTGACTAGCTAAACATAGATGATCACAACAACAAGTAAAAAAAGGTCATATCATTCAATCTAAAAAATAGGTTATTTATTGGCATCAATGGTTCCATGAAGAATCTTTAACATCCATGTAACCTTTTCATTGCACAAAAGGTTCTTTATAGTGGAAAAAAGTTTCTTCAGATTATTAAAACATTCTTTACACTATGCAAACCGTTCACTTAAAAGTTCTTAGTGGAACCAGAACTGAATGATTGACACCCTTATTTTAAAGAATGTACATTTTGTATGATTTCATTTGTACCTAAGGTGTTATTTAACTATTCACTGAACTTTTTAAATGGTCTAAGAAGATTTGGTTCCTTGTGATATGACCCTTTTAAGCTACATTGTTTTGCTATGCTTTGCTATCACAGCTACGGTATGTTACACACTACGTGGGGTAAAGGGACACATAGACATGTACTGGCAACTGGTAAGCTGGACTTACTAGGCCATCCCATGCTTGGACTTCCAGGGGCTCGCAACAGCTCCTCTGAGTTGCGAGTCATTAGACAAGGCACTGAAGTCTCAAGTGGATTACGTGCTTTTAGTGACAAGTGCAGCAGAAAGGAGAAAAGATAGTAAGAAAGGTGAAAAGTTAAGATTGTTAAGGTGATAGAGGTCAGTGGTTTTAGGTGGTTTAGCTATTTTTGTAAAAGATTGTTTAAGACACTCAGGGAAAGACGGGAGTGGTTATAGAAGTAGAAAAGCACAGTTAAAGCAAGTTTTATTCTTTTTTTTTTCAGGAAACTAAAGTTGAGGTGAATAACATTCGTCACATTCAAAAAGTCCAATGGTCAAAGAATCACAGGATTCATGGTTTAAAACCTGGGCACATGGAGCCTATAAACATCAATCTAATGAACTTTGTGTAAAGTTTTATCAATGCACTATTTGTTTTAAATGAAGGCATGTAAATATTATTGCCAAAAACCAAATGATCCCTTTGACCATTGCTTTATTTAAAGTGTTGTCTGTGGTGTCCATGCTGTCTTTTAAACACTGCTCTAAGATTGGTTTATTAGTTCGCCAGTTCATAACAGTTCACAATCTCAACAATGTAATGCAGCAGCCTATTCTGTGCATTGAAAAATAAATGCATACACAGACAGAACATACTAAAATTCAACGCTTGAAAAGGAGCAAGTTACTATTTAAAGACCCCATGAACTCTTTTTGTGTATTCTAGCTCTCCCTATATGTTTGTGTACTTCTAAAAGAAACATTTAATGGATACTGATGACTCATCCTGGACTACACTGAGTTTTAACTCTCTGGAATGAGATCGTTCCTCCCTTAATATGACCTGTAACTGCCTAAGCAAGCAGCAAAACATGATCATGGCTGTGATGCAATTAAAGCTGACTGATTAATTAAACCATTTGATTTGTCACACACAAATCTCATGTTGTAAGAGAGAATACACTACTGTTTAAAAGTTTGGGGTCAGTAAGATTCTTTATGTTTTTGAAAGAAGTCTCCACACCAAGGCTGCATTTATAAATACAGTAAGAAAATACAGTAAGAAAACAATGGTATTGTGAAACAGCCTTGTCTTTAGCATCGCATTATCCTTTAGAAATAATTCAAGTATGCTAATTTGGTGCTCAATATTCATATACTGTATGTCATCAATATTGAAAACAGTTGTGATGCTTAATATCAGAAACCATTATATATTTCTTCAGGATTCTATCACAAATAGAAAGTTAAAAAAACAAGTTGTTCCTGTGGCTCAGTGGTAGAGTTAGCAATGCAAAAGGTTGTGGGTTCAATTCCCAGGGAACAGACATACTGGTAAAAAAATAAATAAATAAAAATAAAAATAAAAAAAACCTATGTATAGCCTGAATGCACTGTAAGTTGCTTTGGATTAAAGCGTCAGATAAATGTAAAAGAGAATATAATTTAATAGAAATACATTATAAATGTTTCCTTGTCACTTTTGATCAGTTAAATGTGTCCTTGGTTAATAACCAAGACAAAACAGGAAAAATGTCAAATAAACATTTTAACAGTAGTGATTTCATGGAGTCTTTAAATCATACAGAGACAACTACTTATTAAAAAAGGAAAAATAAAAAAAGGCAACAATGAGTCAGCAAACTGGTAAAGCATTAGTAATACAATTATTGTGATCTGTTTGACTAATGCATTTAAATATCATCGCCTTGGAATTGCGATGGAAGGTTCTATCTGACATTTTTGTCAAAATTGAGTTATTCACATATTCTTATTCTGTGACAATGTATTTACATTATGTCATGTTTTATTTTAAGTTCTATACATTTTGTGATTTTTTATTGAAAAAACAAAAAGGTTCTATCTACAGAAGTCTATGGAACACAAAAACTTTAAAGCTCAATATCTCAAAACTACTCAGAACGCAGATAGAACCTTATAATTCCAAGGGGACGATATGTAAAAATATAAAGGAAGTAAATCTTCTTAAAAATTTGATGAATAAAATAAAAATCTTTGGTATTCTTCAGTTATCTTTAAGAATAACACAAGAAAAGTCAAACCACAAAATCAAAAAAGGTAAAAGAATTTGAACAAATGATATTTTTGAAAAGTGTGGAGAAAAACAATCCACAAAAGATTTCATAAAAGAAGAAGAAACATCTGAATATAAAAATCTATATAATATAGTAATAATAATAATATAAAAATCGTAATAGTTTAAAAGGAAAAAGGAGGGTAAAAAATGAGTCTGCACCAAACTGGCACCTATATTACCATTATCCGGGGTGGAAAACAGCCTACTTGCGCTGGAGACCGTCTTGCCAATGTCAGCTAAGGAGCGAAGATTGGATTTCTTGGTCTGGTGGCGATGCTTCCTCAGCAAGGTGTACATGACCTTATCTTTCAGGTCAGCTTTCAAGAGACCGTTCTCAATCTGACTGTCAGTGATCATTTCTGAAAGAGAGAGACGGAGTGAATGTCAAACAGAGAGGTAGTCAGCGAAAAAGCTAAATTGTCATTAGAAAAGACCTGGCTCATGGTTATTTTGCTTCTATAGATTTTGAGAAGCTCATTACGACCCCTTCACAACTGAGCAAACTTTTAAACAGAACTTCAGATTGGACTCTCCGAAGAATCTTGAAGTGAGTGTCAGTGAAGTGACACATTGCCTTCTATTCTTAGCCTTCAGAGGTGGACGTCTAATGAGGCAGTGGCTTGTGCATAAGATTGTCTGGTGGTTCCTGTAAGAATCTATTTTTATAAAAGAGGGTCAAAGACATGAGGCCTGGGCCCTTGGGCCCTTTTTGTGAATGGTTTGGCCCTTAATAGCCGATCCTTCAATTCATTTATCTCAAAAGGCACTCTATGAGGTTGACTGAGCTTAACTTTGCTTTAAACTGATAATCTGACTTGACACATCATGCTCTGAGTAAGAGATACGGCTAGTGGAATCAAGAATGTGAATTAATAAATCTCGTTTGATTGATGGCAGTGGTTACAATCTAACCAGCCATCTTAAATTCAGAGAGCTGCAGTAAATATCTCTTTTTTTTTAACCAATCCTCCTTCCTAAAAGAAATCTTTACAAATGAATCACCAGAATCACATACTTTGCTATCAGTGCACTACAGTTATTTAATGGCCCCACAGTTTTCATTCTGATCTTCCTCAAGCACTGCCTGAATTCAGTATAAAAGAAATGGCCATCCTGAATGGATGCAATCACCCTTGCATCTGAGCCCTGAGTTACAGCGAGGGTTGAGAGAGGACTGTATTAAACAGAGCTATGAATACATCCTGACATGTGAGCATTTGGAAACCAAATAACAATGGGCTGTGCTGGCCGAGACCATGCATGCATATCACACGTGCTATCTCTTAGACCTTACAGTACATTTGGAAAAGCTTTTTCTCTTAGTCTGATCTGATCTAAAGTGTTATCTGTATGATATGTATTTTGCCCTTTGTCCACTGACAGGGTGCCAGTGCTGGTGGTAGAGCTAATGCCCTACATGAAAGCATTCTGTATGCTTCTATTACAGAAAAGGCAGCTCCATGACAGAAAAAAATGACTCCTAAAACCTGCTGGTGCAAAACCATGACTGGTGCAAAACGAGCATTGAATAAAACTTGCTTCATTCATTTGACAGATATCATGTCGATACAAAAAGTTTGTTAAAATTGCACAGCAACACATTATTGCCATCATGTATCTAATAAAAATGACAATACTCACAAATATCATGTTAGTTTATTGCTATAAATAAAGAAAAAGGGAGAAAAATGTTGGCATTTGCATCAAAGGCAATTTATGATTGCCTAAATACACTGAATTCACATCATTTCAGATCAGAGGTACCCAAACTTTTCAATACGAAGGTCCAAAAAAAAAAAAAAAAAAAAAATATATATATATATATATATATATATATATATATATATATATATATGTGTGTGTGTGTGTGTGTGTGTGTGTGTGTGTGTGTGTGTGTGTGTGTGTGTGTGTGTGTGTGTGTGTGTGTGTGTGTGTATGTACTATACATACAGGGGCGGTTTCTTCATTAGGGCGAATGGACGATGCACCACCAAAGCACAAAAGGAAGGGATTTTTTTTTACATTCAACCACAATGTTAAGCTAGCTATCACTATTCTAGACTGTTTGTTATGTCACTTAATAGTCCAATCAGCGATGAGTCGTGTTGTGTGTAGTACCGCCCGTTTCAGGCCGATTTCTGTCAGACTGAGAATCGCACCTCATGCTCTCATTGACTTCCATAATAAGATCATTTTTTTTTCGAACTGCAGGCACTTCAATTCAATCTCTATGAGCTCAGGGGGGCTCGCACTAATGTGCTTTCATCATCATGTGTAACCTTAACTTGTGCAAGGATTGGTGGAAACAGTGACATCCAAAAATATTTAAAAACTATTTTGAATTTTAACAAGAAAAAATGAAAAAGTGCTTTAATATCTTTGATATCAATTATGAAAACTAAAAAAAAAAAGAGAGAGAGACAGGGACAGCTAATGTTACACCACCTCAAATTCAGTTGTCAGATGAACTTGATCAACATCATGGCGAACGTTACATCAGCGCAGAGTGAGTAATGAAAGTAAGCAGTGCAATGTGATATAAGTGAGTAATGTAATACAAATGAGCTGTGTTATATAAGTTATATTGTAAATGAGTAGTTTAATATAAGTGAGTTGATTAAATAGTGATTTACGTGACTTCAATTACTTTTCATAAACTGATTTTAAAGAAAAACCTTTTTTAGAAAACCACGTCCTGGCTTCAGTCTTCATTTGCTGCCGAATTGTGTTAATACGCATACAGAAACATAAAGAGAGCTAGAGATAGATTAAAAGAGTCAGTTTATTTTTAATTAACACTATAATAGTTCAGTTTCCTTTACAACTAGCCATTCATTTATCAATTGAATGTGTGACCTATCCTCATTAATCATGCAAATCATGCAAACATATATATATATACACATACATACATACACACACATACACATACACACATATTAAGTTAAAAACATTTTTTTATTTAAATAAAACATTTTTTTTTAAACCTCACTGCAAAAAAAAAAAAAATAAAAGCAAAAAAAAAAAAAAAACATTTTCCCCATCTATTGTGATATGCCACATTAAAAAAGAAAAATATGTAAATCTAGGAAAAAGGTTATAAAAAATATTATGTAAAAGTAAAAAAAAAAAGTTTTTAAAACTTGTAAGCTTCCCTGTTGAAAAAAACAGCATATGCTGGTTAGATATTTGTTGAAGCATGGCAGCTGGTTTGAACTGGTTTAAGTTATAATCTGGTTGTGAGCTGGTCCTAATCTGGTCCTAAGAAACTAGCTTCTGTTCAGAACCAGCTCATAACCATCTTATATGTCGCTCAGGACCAGCAGCCATGCTTCAAAACATACCTTACCAGCGTGGTTTTTTTTTTTCAATAGGGTTGATATAGACAGCAACATGTTTATACAGTATTAAAGACAAATGATGTCACCGTTTGTCTCTCAAATCAATATAAACATGGACCACTGAGTTCATAGATCCCTCTGTTGAGCATCAACTCTATTGCAGTGAAAAAAGGTATTTGAGTGATTTATGTTTGTAACCTAAACTGCTTAAAGGTAGTAGAGCATCCTTTAATAAGACAAAATAGCTGCAGAGGAGACACTTACCCACGACCCCTGGCAGTGTGTTGGCCTCTAGGTCCAGCATGATGGTGCC
>NC_068409.1:70771-93532 GCF_023724105.1 Carassius gibelio | reverse complement strand
AGAGACTAAATATTGATTGCCTTTAAACATGCTCTATGATTAGAGGCATGGATTGACAAATCCATCACAAACACTCCACAGGTGGACAATGTGGCTACTTACAGTAGTAGGAAAAAACGGGCTGGTCTTGAATTTCTTCAGACACATGGAGCAGGTGTAGGTGCCAAAGAAAAGGATGAAGGAGATGAGGGTGATGTCGGGGACAAAGTTGCAGGCTTTGCCCACTAGCTCCCCTCCGTATTTCAAGCATTCCTTCTTTGACAGTGAGGACCAGCTGGCATTCAAGCGCTGCACAAATGACACAAAGATATATGATCAGAACATCAAATCTACAGGTGTCTGGATCAAACTTTTAAAACTAACTTGAAGACTATAACTATGACTATAACTATAAAGATAACGATATTAGCATCCACACCAGCGAACGATATTGTCTGTGTATTCTAAGCGGACGCGCGTCTGCTGCTTTAAACTTCTCGAGCTCATTACAGCCAGATTGATTCTGTTTGGTCGGCAATGTTTTTATCGTTCATCAGAAAAAAAAAATTTTCTGAAAGTGATTCCAACGATATAGTTTCTCTGTGCCTTTATCGTTATAGTTGTGGTGTGGACTCCGCTATTCTTTAATATTGAGAACGATTTTTAGAACTATATCTTTATCGTTATCTTTATCGTTATCATGCTTGGTGTGAACAGGCCTTAATTCTACTGAATCAGTTTGCAAAAGACTACAGAAAACTGTTGTGTTTATTTTTCTTCAAATGCAGTCTAAGCCAATGAGTTTTGAATGTTATATGTTGTATTTGTTTAAGTTAAAAATAAAACGTATTAAAACTAAACAAATCCATGGTACATTGTTAGCAAAGAGGGGTTCTCTCTCTATAGTTGGTGACCTAAAGTGGTTTGGGGGCCCTGCAGTAACTCATAGCCCCGGGGCCCAGTGAGCTCTTAATGCGGCCCTGGTGACAATCGTGTTATGAACAAAGCAGACCATTGAACAATCTCCAGTTTCTGTTTGAAGGCAGATGCTTTGTTCTCTTCGCTCTCTTTGAGGCTTTACAATCACTCCGTTACTGTTCAAGCTTGCACACAAGGTGCGAAACATGAGTTATGGCTCATTCAGTCACAAAGATATTGGCAAGGATTTGGGCATTATGTTTCATTGATCTCAAACTGAGGACTACATCTGAATGAAACCGCTGAGAGATCTCTATTATTCGCAGCTGGGAGCTCAGTTTGGCTTTAGAAGAGGACAAAATGTCAGGTAGGATATATGAAAACAGCCAACAATTTTAGGATTAAAGGCGCCATGTATTTTCTGAACATAACCAAGAAAAGGAAGTTTTCTCCAATGTGTTGTGTAAGTTCAGTTTGGTGACCTCAAATCTAACAAGTCTTAAAGGCTGAAATACACAGGTTTTGTCCAGATTTTTTTTCGTTTTTAGTCTGGTGCAGTTGATAAAAGTTGAATTAAGTCAGTGGCAGTCTACAGATTATTAGCAGCTGACAGATTACACAGAAAATCATGCAGTGTATAATGCGCATAGATTTAGATTTATTAGCTTTTTCAGACTATGATTCAGTCAAAGGATATGAATTAGGTTTTATTTTTTAGCTGATTTTATGAAATATATATTTTTTTTTATTTGTCCTGTTTCTCCTAGAAATGAGGAGCATGTTTCTCAAGGTGTATTACATCCTACACACATATATAAATGATGTTTTGAAACACTTACTGTATCGCTGTAATTTACGGTCCAGATAAATGTTGGACCAAGTGGATCAGTGTACACATCTGAAGAATTGGCTGAAAAACACAAAGGTCAAAGGTCTGAAGTGGCCTTTAGAAAAACATACAGTGGGGCCAAAACATGGGGCTCAAATCTTTAGAAACACTTTAGAATAGGTAACACCAATCAGTTGCTTATTAGCATGCATATTACTAGATTATTAGCCATGTATTATTGCTAATTAAGAACATATTAATGCCTTATTCTACTGGCCCTTATTCTACATCCCTAATCTTACCCAATACCTAAACCTAACAACTACCTTACTCACTATTAATAAGCAGTCAATAAAGAATTTATTTAGAGAAAAGTCATAGTTAATAGTTAACAAGTTTTAAGTTTTGCTAAGATGAACAAAGGTCTTACAGGATTGAAACCAAATAAGGAGGAAGGAGGAATTAATCAGAATTGTTATTTTTGCGTGAACGATCCCTTTAACACACTTGACTCAGATGATGTCACTATTTCTTTAACGCCTAAATCCTTTAAACTCTCAAAAAACATGACAGATTTCACAAGCAGATGCTAACACAAGTGCAAACATTTTATCACGGTTAAGGGCGACTCAAGCACAACATACGTGCCAACCAGTCCGCAATGACCGCTCTAAAATGTTCACCACTTCTCCACAGCATTAATCTTTAAAGAGACTCTTTGCTGGGTTCCCCTAACTGGAACTAATTTCCACACAGCTGTTGTTTGCCTCTGCAGTATCGGATTGGAGAGAAGTCAAGGGAGGGCGAAGAGAGGCAAACAGCGGTTTAGAGGAAAGCAGCATGAGTGGATGAGCTCCCCACCCGCCAGCTCCTCTCTGTACGGTCTTAATTCACCACACGCATGGAGGAGATTAACCCCAAAACACATCACGTCCACATCCACCCCCTAGATTGCTCCTTCATTCCTACTGAGGACACCACACACACAACGCCACTAGCACAATAAACAGATGAAGTGAATGTCAGAATTGTCAGCCACAAAACATTACACTGACACGAAGAAGAGATTTAATTATTACTTCCAAACTTCAAAAACAAAGTTTTGTATTTGTTCATTGGTCTTAATATCAAACAGGCCCAGTGGTTTAGCAGTGTGATAATTGACTAACACTTTTCACACCAATATAAAACCTGCATGAAAAAACAAAGTAGGTTACTGCATAATGTATCAACTCCTGTTCTTGCGTTTTTTTGTTTGGGATGGAAACTCAAGTCACACTTCAGTCGCTAATTAACTTGAGTGAAATCAGTCACAATAGATTTTGAGCAAGCTAAATTTCTCCGGACCATACAACTCTCATGAAAGTACGAATGAAAGTCAGTGGAACGTTCACTTTAGTGTGACCACTCTTTTAAGGTGGGGTCATATTAGAGAAATCTTCAGTGTCGTGAAAATTGCTTTCTGTTCGTTAGCATGGAGAACTGACGTGACCATCCTTAACCCGTTGCAAAATCTGCATGGTAAAAACTTCAGTCTTCATGAAATTCCTGACTGCATGGATTCTAATTAAAATTCATGTATTTTGCCAGTAAAAAAAAATGGTCAGACAAAAGTAAGTGCACCCTTATTGATTTGAGACTTGACTTAGACTTTTGTATACAACTGACCTGAGATCTAATCTTGTAAACAAGTCTTGACAATTCCATTAATCTGAATCATGACACTCAGAAACTGCTGGTTTGATTCTTGACTTATACTTTATCTTCGAGACTCCGAGTTAGAAAAAATCTATGGGTGTATAGAAAACTACTGTCAAAAGTGACTTGACATGCAGATTGAGCCTTGACTTTTACTGTATATCAGACACCTGCTATCGTGTCTGGATATTGTAGCTGCAAGCCATATGGTGCACTACTGTGTCCTGCTGAAAATGAAGATGCAAATGGAATGAATAGCTATAGTATTACTGTAATTATATGAGGAAAAATTTCAACTGAACTGAATCATCATGCACTTTACTGAGTTTTGGATATAAAGACAAAAGCAATTATCTGGGTCTGAACTATCATTTGAAGACCTGAAATAGTATGACAAATAGGACAATTAAATATTTATTTATAAGCCATGTGCCAGATGGCGACATGGAAACATTTTAACAACAGCTGTACAAGCATCAACTCCATAAAAGACCTAAACATCCATCCTGTCACGCCATTGTGCTTCCACTGTTTGTGTATCACTGTCAATCAAGCAACTTCATTTTATCTTCAATTTATACTCAAATATACTCAAATATCTTTCAAACTACCAGGTAGGCACGAAGTGGAACGAATGTAAGGTAACTGCACTTGTGAAGGTTAAAAAAAGACACCTTTTGCTACATAATATCTGCTTCACTGAGTAAAATGATGTTACGTATGCATCAGTAATCTTTCTTTTTTTCTGTTTGGTCAGCACTCGTCGTTTCTTGCATCTAAGTCAGAGACTTAGAAAAGGTATTAATTCATAATTTAAAACTGAAGTCAAAATTCAGGCAAGTTGGCAAACTTGCAAATGGATAAAGGTCTAAGTTCAATTAGCATCTAAACACAAAAACTAGCAAACTGCAGAGGAAAAGATGATGTAGCAGGTCTTACCAACAGTGGGCGCCATACACATGCAGTCATACTGCGTGACGTAATCGATTTTATAGTCTGAGTTGATGGGGTAATAATCAGCCAACTTCAGCATCTTCTTGAAGGCGTCATAGATGAAGATGAAGCTGATGAGTGAGGAGAAGCCCTCTTCTGTAAATCGGGTGAAATACTGCACCAGGAAGCTGGCGTCAGTGGCCACTAGGGCTAGACAGAAGAAGGCCGACCACAGACCGATCCAAAGACGGAACTCTAGGTAGTCGAAGTCATGCTCCCTGCGGAGAACAGTATGGACAGAAAATGAACTCAATTCCCTTCAACTTTCAGAGCTTGGGGGTGGTAAGTTATTCTTTGTTTTTGAAAGTCTCTTATGCTCACCAAGGCTACATTTATATGATCAAAAAGAAAGTAAAAACAGTAATTTTTTGACAATTATTAACATTTAAATAACTGTTTAAAACTATTTAAATACATTTTAAAATGTCATTTATTCCTATGATGGCAAAGCTGAATTACTGCAGTCATCGCTGTCACATGATCCTTCAGAAATCATTCTGATATGCTGATTTGGTGCTCAGACATTTCTTATTATCAATGTTGAAAACAGTTGTCCTGCTAAATAGAATCTTGGTTTCAGTTAACTACTAAATGGTGAGCATATGCAGTAGCTGGTTTGTAATGTCACATGCCGATCAGAGATGATGAAGCACCTGCTGAAGTTGAAGAGCAGCCTTTCAAACACCAGCACTGGCCCCGTACTGCTCAGGATTATCAGAGGTTGCCCAGCCAGGAGACAGAACACCGCTCCAGTTACCGCTGTGCCCAGAAAGCTCTCCAGCACACCCTTCACACAACACCCAAGGAACAAAAATCAAAGGATTAGGGGAAAAACCAACTGAGGCTCACGCTCTGTGGAGAGAAAGACTGTTTAAAGCCCTGTTCATAGGACTAGTTTTCCTTGTTCACAGACGTACTTTGGGATTTTATCCCATGTGAATCTGTGCTTTCTCTCACATAAAATCAGTAAAAAACTATAAAGCAAATTACCTACTTTACATAATTTATGTAAATAAGTCGAATTCATTCTTTCATATTAATATCAATCACACTGTATCATCTACCGGAGTTCAATAAATTGATTTTTCTTTACCCATAAATTGAATTAGGTATTGCACATGGCCTGTTGCGTAATGCCAATATCCAGACCATAGACTCCAGCTATCATTATTAATTAGCCCTGTCCAAATCAATACCTGAAATCACTAAACTGAACAGCTTTCCTGAACTGAAACATTGACTAGCCAAAGACGTGTGCTGCAGACCTTAGCGTGCATCTTTAAGACAGCTAATTATTTAAACTGTGAGACTTTAACTTACTAACATGACCTTTGAACTTGTGGTAACATTTCATAAGGAGGGCAGAGAAGACGCAGCTCCCAATGTGTGTCAGTTAAAGATTGACCAAGATTTAATTACACTATAATCCCTGCCAAGGTTGGACTGATTCTTATTTAGAAAGGTTCGGGCACAGAGAGCAGGATACATCCATACACTAATGTAGTTTCTCATGGTTTGCAGCTGTATCTTCACCTGCATGTTCTCAGTGGCGTCACCCAGCAATCCTCCGAACGTGATGGCATTGGTTACTGTTCCCAGGTAGATGAAAAGAATGGCAGACAAAGACTGGATGTGAAGCGCATCATAGAAATCACTGAAGAAAAAGGGAGCTTTTCTTTTGATATCAAGAATAAGGCCTCCACAAAACCTGGAAAACAAAACATGACATTTTATAACTGCCACAGTGGTTTTCATTGAATTGTATTACATTTTTGCATCTTATCTTAATCTGCGTTCCTCTATTCACAAAATGCATTTCACTCCGTACAGTGGGGTTCCAAAACACGAATGAAACTGAAATTATGGAATTTAATTCAAACCTAAAAATAAACATAAACCATGCAGCAATTGCAGGATTTCAAGAAACTTTATTATATACTATTCCTAGGCCACTAATCAAAAGCAAAAGAGGGGTATACCAAATACTAAAACAATTTGAAATTCATTTTAATTTTGTTAACTATTATTTACATTTATATTTGAAAATATTAAATATTTTAAACAGTAGTATGTTTATTGCTATTATTAATTAGTAAAATGGATCAAAATCTATTAAGCACAAAACACTAACAGTGCATAGCAGTTCAATTGCCAAAGGTCAAGTAAAAAAATCTAATCTGATGATAAGAGTCTGTACTCTGTAAATGGAGCACATGCTGACTTCAATGTTTGTGTAATATTAAGATAATTCTAGTCATTTTAAAGAGTCAAACAGACCTTTATCTGAACTAAACCATGGTGTTCAGAGGTTTGGCATAATATGTTCCTTCAGAAGAATTTATACAAACATTAACTCACTTCCCCGTCCTCTTCAGTTCATCGCCTACTGCGTGCCCCCCGCCCCCCTGTCCGCCGCTGTGAGGCGTGTCTCCATTCATCTGTGTGCTGTCCCCTCCAGCATACATGTTCTTTCTGGACAACATAACAAGCACATGAGATTGTTGAACAGAACACAAAAACTTTAATGTTATCACTGCCCTAAAAGAAAGACACACTCAGTGGACTCTTCATAAGTCATTTTAATGTCCACGGCCTGAAAAGCCTAAATAAAAAATGTAAGCTCATACACTGGTAGCTAATGTCTAAACAAATGTCTTATGCAATATAAAATAAAATACAAGAGATACACCGTAATTCCATGTTATTCATCAGTTCCCAAAATTACAATCTAAATGCCATGATATATGAATGTGTTACTCACTGAACCATCCATATCACCAGATGGAATGATAATCATTTAAAAAAAAAACAAGGTTCGATAGATAGAACTATAGGATAATACATAATCTGATAAAATTATCAAACAATACATAAAATGATAAAATAACAGATAAAAAGAGAGAGATAACAGAATGACTTGATAGATAAATGGTTAACTGATAAAACGATAAGATAGACAGACACACAGATAAACAGATAGAAAAAAAGATTAAAAAACAGATGATTAGGCGTGGGGTGATATGACCAAAATCTTCAATCACAGTATGAGTCATTTTATTTCACGGTAACAATATATAATTACAATATAGTTATTTTTTTCTTTAAATAAGGTTTTTATTATATAAACATTTTTGGAACCGTAGAAAATTGTGAATGCTTGTCACCACTGTCAATATCACAAAAAGCATGATTAAATAAGAACAAAATACGAATTCCAAGCAATATAACAAAAAAAAAAACTACAGTAGAACAAATAAATGAGAAATGTTCCATACATTGTATAAAAAGTAAATCAAATGTATAAAAACACTGCATATTCTTCACTTTGTAAATTAAACATACATTTATTCTTATTAAATTTACAAAAGTGATTTAGCTGTCACTTTAAGAGCTGCCTGGATCCAATATACTGTTACACGTGTTTTCTTTGAGCTGTTTTCTTTCAATTAAGACTTAAATCACTGTGTTTATGAGGATACTTGCAAACAATGGCATTTTGATACATACAGTTGTGTGCATTTTACTGTTCACCAGCTATGAAGTGGCAAAAATAACCCTGTTCAATACTCCCTGTTCAATGAGCTCTAGTGGTCGACCAATATACATTTTTTTACATCCAATGCCGATGCCGATATCTTGGAAAGCAGGGGGCGTTAGTCGATATAAAGCCGATATGATTTTTTAAACAATTATTATTAATATTTAAGAAATTAGAAATACTTTTACAATGGATTCAAAACCAAATGTGTAAAAGAAACATGCTAATACTATTTTTCAAAAATAAATAAATATTTAATATATAATAAATAAATAAAAAAGTTAACACTGTAATCAGCAGGGCACTTCGTATTCTAAATGACATTAATATGACAGTGGGCAAATGCATAAAGCGCAGCATAATTTGAAATCACGAGTTTATAGTTTAAGCATTCAATTCACACGGACTGACCTTCACACAGAGAACACGTGATCATGCTGGATACACATACACACTTTACAAGATCTTACAGCTGGATTCGACTAAGTTTGCAAGGTTTATGAAATTAAATGTTCATTAGTCATTCAAAGATTTGTTTAAATTATATAAATGCATATTTAGTTACTGCTGACGGCAAACGAGAATGTATTATAAAATTTGCCTTTCTATTACTAATAGGCCTAATATAAAAGCAGTCATTATAATACTTTCTGTATACATTCATTTCTTTGTTTAACCGTTCTATCTGATTATTAGACAGACTTCTATCAGTGTGAGACAGAACTGTTAACGACGACGACGAACAAGACAGAGAGTGTGAGCACTGTGTTGCCGATATTTGAAAAATGCCAATATCGCCAAGGCTGATATTATCGGTCAACCACTATTCATGTGCATTTACAGCACTCAGAAACAATCTCTCAAAAAGGCCATGCATAATGCGAAACGAGTTCTCTTTCACTGATGATTGATTTCAACGGCTTAAAATCACTTGTTTTTAAACAGCAATGCTTAAAAAACTGTGCAAGCGATACGTTTTCATGACAGACAGACAGACAGATACTGGAACCAGTTCAGTCTGATGTTTACATTCAACAAGCCACAAATTAATGTATGAGGTCTAGTGTGTGTAGTGTGTTGTTGTGTACACTGTGTGTTATGCTGGCGTGACTGACTGCTGCGGGCACACAGCTCGGCTATATGGGTAATGCGGGCTGGTACAGATTGAGGTGGCAGGATGTGGAAGCAGCCTGCTGTCACTTCACCTGAAGCCAAAGAGAAGTGACGTAATTCATCTAATTAACCACTGCTCTGCTCCACTACACTTAATGAATGAATGGATAGCCTGGCCAACTGGCCTTTGAAACTACTTCCTGACCATTTGTGGATTACATTATGCAACACACTGTACATGGCTTAAAGGGTTTGGCTACTAATATAAAAAAGACATACACCCAGTTAGTTTCTGCTTGTCATTTGTAACAATGAAAGACTGAAATTACTTTAACCCTTAAAAAACTGCTAAACTACCTCAAGGACAGCATCTGAAATGCTATTGTCTGAGTCATTTCAAAACAGGAACATTGACAGATTTTGATATGGGATATTGGTGGAGCTTCACCAAAAGAAAGTGTGTCAGGCTGATATGGGCTCCCTACATCAATTACCTTTTATCAGAGGATGGCAGGGATTTTGGTGGCTCTATCCTTATGGTGGGGTCCCATTCTCCAGGAGGGAGGACAATGACCTCGTCCAAGAACTCGTCAATGCCAGCAAGGAGATCTTGTCTGTCCTTGGCTTTGTACGCAATTTCATGGAAGACCTTGATAAGAGAACTTTGATTACTGGCCAACTCTCCCCACATGACTAACCCAAGCACAAACTTTTTTTTTTTTTGCTATATAAGATTCTAACAGAACATTTCAGGCACAGCAACTCAGTATCAAAACATATACGTTTTGTTCAAACATTTAATGTTTGGGATTGACAGGTCTGACAATTGAACTGACCTGATCATACAGGAGCGGCTTGAATACTGCTTTTAGGATTTAATAACTGAAGACAAGCCCCTTTGTAAGTATGGTGATATCAGCCATACTGAAGTACTAAAATTGCTCAAATTTAAATAAATTAAAGCTAACTCAAAATATAAAGACTAATAAAATAGCAAAATGCATAACAAAATAACTGAAATGGAAACAAAAAATTTAAGCTAATTCAAAATATTACTACATTAGTACTATAATTCAACATAAATGACATTAAATGAACACTGGTTCTCTTACAGATTGCAGTCGTTTTTTTTTAAGTGTAAAAGTAACAGTATTTAGCACTCTTAAACAAGACTGAAGACCATTGTCTGCTGTTGTGTGAACAAAAAAATTATGAACCACAACAGGACATAACATTTTAGACTAATATTAGTCTGTACGTACCTCATCGGACATCAGAGTAGCAATTGCTCTACCAATTTCATGGTATGACTTGGCTTTGCCTTTGGGTCCAAGAAGAATGAACAGAAATCTAGGAAAGATAATAACCAACATTACGCAAAGTAAAACGCACAGCTTTTCTATTGGTTTAATAAGCCTGTTTAGAACTGAAGACCCTCCACCACTGCTATGTTTTCCTCCTTGGATTCGTTGGATAAAAGCAGGTCATACCTGGTGGGCACAGGTACTTCAGTCAGCGCCCCCAACATGACAGCCTGCTGCAGCCTCACAAAGGCCACAAAAGGACTGTCCAGAAAGTCCACTTCTCCAACGAGAACATTGGAAGCTTCAGCATCTCTGGGCAGCTTCTTCATGAACTTGTTCTTCAGCTGGACACATGCAGGATGGGATTTTAATGAAATTCATTAAGGAGGAAGAAGTGGGTAAACAAAGTGCGCAAATCAAGCTCCAACACATGACCTCATTAAACATACTGCCAGCTTGGCATTCAGTGCCAAGACTTTCATGAAGATGTGACGAATCCAACATCTGCAACTGTCTAATTAATGGAAATCACAAAGATTGGTGGCTGCATGTGGGATTGTTCATTCTAGGGATCAGCAAAGACCCACTGTGACTCCTGCATTCTTTTACTCTTAATTCAGAGGAACCAGTGGTAACCAGTAAATTCATTTTATTTATATGGGTTGTTGTTGTTCCTACCAGTGATAAAATGAAGGCCAACTTCAAAGGCAGTGGCATTTGCCAGCTCAGACTTTGAGGTCATGCCAAATGTGAAATTTACAAGCCAAAGATAATTAGTACACCCTGCTCACATAACCATAAATTGTTAAGCAACTCCAACTTTTGCCTCCAAGGTCATCATTGCGAATCTTAACTGCTTAAAGTGTCACAACTACTCAAGCTTGATGCATATATAAAGTGCTTTAGGTTTATTACTTGCAATAATGTAAACGCATTATTTTTTAACAGTAAGACTAGAGCACATGACAGAAATCTAATTCTAAAGCTCATAAATCAAATTTAACAGCTCTGCTGATAACTTGAAAATGGGGTTACAATGTCAGTCATTAATAAACTAATTCCCCAGTAAAATGTCACATACATAAACAATAACATTTCCTCCTGAAAGTCTTATTGAACAGTCAGAGTAAGCAGTTTCGTTAACCATTGATGGAAGAACACTGGAAACACAAGCACAATGGAAAACATTTACTCTGGAGCACCTGAGCACATGATGGGACAGACCTCTCACTCATCAACAGCTCTAGCATCATAGATCATTTGTTTTGAAGCTCTTGCTTTTATTCCATTATTCTGTTGCAAAACCATCCCATTACTGATTATCACTGAATTACTGTTTTAAGATAAAATAAGCAAATATCCTGACACATTAACAAGTGTATTAATGTAATGTATGGGATGACCTTGCTTCTTGCTTTAGAAAAGATTACTTATATAAACCTGATATGTCTTGTCACTTCAGAATGTTTTTACGACTTCTCAAAAAACCTTGATGACTCTTTTTTATGAAATATGTAGACAATGGTTAAGAAAGATAATATTTAATTTGTTTATGATGTTTTGAAATCAGTTTTTTCCCTTGTTTTCTTATGATCTGGTTGCAAAGAATTAAAAAAATTACCTTATCTCTGACCATTAAATCTACTCTATCCCCAGATGTAAAGAGATAGTTCACCAATAATTTTTTTTTTTTTACATTTTGTTGAAAATAATGAGTTAAAGACATTATCTAATTTCTTGATACTTTTTAGTGATTTTAAAGACTCCTGTTTGACCAATATGTCACTGAATTCAACTCAATTCAATGCTGGGAATTTAGAAAGAAAAAAACAGCTAGAGTTACAAAAAAGATCACAACTAAATGAAACTAAAGCAAGCGAAGAAATGGTGGCTATAGATGGATGTTATCTTGAGGCCAGACTGTAGACAGCATTACTAGAGCAGCTTAAAGGGATGATTAAGGTATTAGAAGGACACACCTTAAACAACCCATAGTGTTTTACTCAGAAGTGTATGTATGTTTACCTCTGAGTTTCATTATCTAGGAGCCAAAAAAGGGTCATCAGACGGTTTTGTCTCATCAGTTAATTAATTTTTTACAATGTACAGTATGTGTTCCAATTTTATTATTATTTACTGTATATTTCACATACTCCAAGCAACTCGCAATGACATCACATATCACATCTCTAGCTGTCCAGCTCTCTAGCAGCTAATATGTGATGTGGAAAGGCTTAGCATCATCTCTGATACTGGATTACTTCCACTGCTAGAACAAGCAAAGATTTATTACAGCAGTCCATCAACAGGGTCTGATAGTCTGCATTTTGTGTAGTCAAGCCATGGGACAGATGACTACCTCTTGCAGCTAATGTGAATCAAGCACGTTCACTTGAAATCTCATTAAATATCTTTAAATAAATTATCTTTGCAATTGAGAGTGTTGCTGTTTTCTTCATACTGTAGTTGTCTGGGTCCCCAATAAAGTCATTTTTGTCAAGGCTTGAATTCATGGTACTGCCTTAAGTGGGCGCTATTTTGGAAGAAATCTACAGAAAGAAGCCTCAAGACTTCATCCGAAGAATCATGAAATTATTCAGCGGTCTAAACCACCATACCAAATCACTTAGTACTTATTCATGTTGCTTAGGTTAGCATTTATTTCCAGATTCTGTAAATGTCTAATCTCTGACTTCATCCAAAAATGAAAAATAAGAAAAGGGTGACAAGCAATGAAGTCATCCCCTCAATCTGTGCTTACAATTACAATCTGTCCATTCTCTGGGCCACCTCACACAAGCAGCCTCTCAATCCCCACTCTGCCAAAAGGGGCAAGGGGCATCTCCTCTGAGGCCTTCCAGCAATCACATCCACACTGGTTTATTCAACACACACACAAAAACACTGTCAAACATTTGCCAGCTATTTCACTTAATGCTGCATTCAGCGTGAAGGGATGCATTTCCACGTAAAAAGGAAAGATTCTACAATTCCTCTGTGGTGAACTTCTGTGAAGTGAGTTAATTTTTATGGTTTGTCACAGTTTGACACCACCCTAATGACCCCCAGGTGCTCTGTCATTGAGAGCATGAGAACTTCCTATTCTATTAGGAATGGAAGTCTGTATTTCACACTAGCCCTATCCTTGAGTTAGACGCACCACTGCTTCTGTTCTGTTCATCTAACCTTCTTTATCATTAGGAAAACACTGGCTTCATCAGTTTTTTCATAGTGACATTTACTGTGATGTGCACAGATTTTTGGCGATCCATAGCTATTACAGTCAATTACACTTTTATATTTTTATATGTATACCTGTTTATATATACCTATATATATATACACATATATATATTATGATTAATAACACATTATATTTCATTCCAGAGTTTGGGGGTTGGAGAGTTTTTTAATGTTTTTGAAAGAGGTCTCAAACTCAACAAAGCTGCATTTAGTTAATTATAGTTAAAATATGAATACTGTGAAATAT
Organism: Carassius gibelio; assembly: GCF_023724105.1. NCBI lineage: Eukaryota > Metazoa > Chordata > Actinopteri > Cypriniformes > Cyprinidae > Carassius > Carassius gibelio. The sequence continues at coordinate 79,670 of NC_068409.1, read as the reverse complement.
TGTTAAAATGTAAATAAATATTTTACATTTTAATATATGTTAAAATGCAATTTAATTTATTCCTGTGATAGCAAAGCTTAATTTTCAGCATCATTACTCCAGGCTTTAGTGTTACATGATCCTTCAGAAGTCACTCTAATATGCTGATTTGGTGTTTAATTAACATTTAATACTAGTATCATCATTGAAAATCTAATATTACAGTTTACTGTTTATTATTTCTGTCAAAACCAGACTATTTTTACAATTCTTTGACAAATACAAAAAGAATAGAAAGTACAAAATAACAACATCTATTTAAAATGCAACATTATAAAAGTCTTAACTGGCATTTTTAATCAATTTATTGCAACCTTGCTGCATAAAAGTAAAACAAAACAAAACAAAAAAATCTTCCTGGCCCCAAACACACACAAACACATGAACAATCTTGAAACTGGACTCACCTGATCTTTCTCTGGCTTGTCGGAGATATCGTTCAGGCTGCTTGATGTCAAGTTGCGATGTGTGGTGGTTGGACTACCTAATCAAAATTTATGAAAAGAACAGATCAATGAAAAAGACCCAAATTGAAAAGTGCACTGTTCCATTATTTCAAAGAAAAAGTTTTAAAAAAAACAAACCATGTAAACTACTACGTTTTGACTGTAGTAACCGAATGCGACACGCTGTTTGATTGCTGAATGGAAGATTCTTAAAGAATTCTTTAAATATGAAAATGTACTTTAGAGGCTGCGCGTCAGAATTTGTATTTGTGAGAACAACATCATTATAGGCTACTCTTCCAGGAAATAGTCCTCACAGTCCCTGTTTTAAAAAGGCGTGGACGATCTCTTTGGGTTTGAGACTTTAGTATTTGCAACTTTAGGGATCTTATCAATTCATGAACAGCATGTCACATTCCAAAGAGAAAGGAAAACTTGAAATTGCATCATATGACCCCTTTAATAGTGTTCATCATCTGTTTATGTCATTAAATGAATTTTACCATACATTTCTGCCATACGTGTATGAACATCAATGTGAGAGTCACCACTGATAAGTTACTACTAAATATATTGTAGAAACATAATTTTATATAAAGCTACTTTGCAACGATTTGTATCGTGAAAAGCGCTATGCATATAAACTTGAAGGTAAATAGTCTAAAAAGAAATCCAAATGCAGGAGGAGGAAGGAAACTGAATGTCTGATGAACCAGTAGGGAATAAGTGGGTCTGATAACACTGCACATAACATTCATATTTTTTCACAGGCTCTGAATTGCTCGAGTCCATGCTTTAAAAAGTAACATAACATAAATTAGGAAAGGTGATGTGCCAGGCAAAATAGGAACCTACTGAAAGGTAAACTATTAACCTCGCAGAGTCCAAGTCATTGTCATCATGCTTTGAACAGCATAGCAGAACAGCACAGTGAAGCAAAGTATTCCCGATGCCACAGAGTTATATTGACTAAGATGTCAGTTTGATGCAGCCAAAAGAAGAAAAAAAGCAGCCAAAAGAAGAAAAAGGAGGCTGAATATAGATGAGGGGGGTTTAAAAAAGAAGCTTCATTTATGAAGCACTTAAAAAGAAAGAAAAAAAGAGTAGCAACTCGAAAAAAGAAAAAAAAAAGGATAAGAAAAAAATGCTTCACATCCACCATAAATCCTACATCATCAGATCAGAGCTGCTCATTAATATGGTTATGGTCATGATGGTGTGGTCATCTCCAGTGGAAAGTTCCACAGAAATGAGTCCAATGTAATTATTAGAAGACTTTGGAATGTAAATCTATTAAGGTTGAAGATCACCATAACAGGAAATTCTAGATATGAAAATCTATGACATAACAATGATTACAGGACTGACTAGCTAAACATAGATGATCACAACAACAAGTAAAAAAAGGTCATATCATTCAATCTAAAAAATAGGTTATTTATTGGCATCAATGGTTCCATGAAGAATCTTTAACATCCATGTAACCTTTTCATTGCACAAAAGGTTCTTTATAGTGGAAAAAAGTTTCTTCAGATTATTAAAACATTCTTTACACTATGCAAACCGTTCACTTAAAAGTTCTTAGTGGAACCAGAACTGAATGATTGACACCCTTATTTTAAAGAATGTACATTTTGTATGATTTCATTTGTACCTAAGGTGTTATTTAACTATTCACTGAACTTTTTAAATGGTCTAAGAAGATTTGGTTCCTTGTGATATGACCCTTTTAAGCTACATTGTTTTGCTATGCTTTGCTATCACAGCTACGGTATGTTACACACTACGTGGGGTAAAGGGACACATAGACATGTACTGGCAACTGGTAAGCTGGACTTACTAGGCCATCCCATGCTTGGACTTCCAGGGGCTCGCAACAGCTCCTCTGAGTTGCGAGTCATTAGACAAGGCACTGAAGTCTCAAGTGGATTACGTGCTTTTAGTGACAAGTGCAGCAGAAAGGAGAAAAGATAGTAAGAAAGGTGAAAAGTTAAGATTGTTAAGGTGATAGAGGTCAGTGGTTTTAGGTGGTTTAGCTATTTTTGTAAAAGATTGTTTAAGACACTCAGGGAAAGACGGGAGTGGTTATAGAAGTAGAAAAGCACAGTTAAAGCAAGTTTTATTCTTTTTTTTTTCAGGAAACTAAAGTTGAGGTGAATAACATTCGTCACATTCAAAAAGTCCAATGGTCAAAGAATCACAGGATTCATGGTTTAAAACCTGGGCACATGGAGCCTATAAACATCAATCTAATGAACTTTGTGTAAAGTTTTATCAATGCACTATTTGTTTTAAATGAAGGCATGTAAATATTATTGCCAAAAACCAAATGATCCCTTTGACCATTGCTTTATTTAAAGTGTTGTCTGTGGTGTCCATGCTGTCTTTTAAACACTGCTCTAAGATTGGTTTATTAGTTCGCCAGTTCATAACAGTTCACAATCTCAACAATGTAATGCAGCAGCCTATTCTGTGCATTGAAAAATAAATGCATACACAGACAGAACATACTAAAATTCAACGCTTGAAAAGGAGCAAGTTACTATTTAAAGACCCCATGAACTCTTTTTGTGTATTCTAGCTCTCCCTATATGTTTGTGTACTTCTAAAAGAAACATTTAATGGATACTGATGACTCATCCTGGACTACACTGAGTTTTAACTCTCTGGAATGAGATCGTTCCTCCCTTAATATGACCTGTAACTGCCTAAGCAAGCAGCAAAACATGATCATGGCTGTGATGCAATTAAAGCTGACTGATTAATTAAACCATTTGATTTGTCACACACAAATCTCATGTTGTAAGAGAGAATACACTACTGTTTAAAAGTTTGGGGTCAGTAAGATTCTTTATGTTTTTGAAAGAAGTCTCCACACCAAGGCTGCATTTATAAATACAGTAAGAAAATACAGTAAGAAAACAATGGTATTGTGAAACAGCCTTGTCTTTAGCATCGCATTATCCTTTAGAAATAATTCAAGTATGCTAATTTGGTGCTCAATATTCATATACTGTATGTCATCAATATTGAAAACAGTTGTGATGCTTAATATCAGAAACCATTATATATTTCTTCAGGATTCTATCACAAATAGAAAGTTAAAAAAACAAGTTGTTCCTGTGGCTCAGTGGTAGAGTTAGCAATGCAAAAGGTTGTGGGTTCAATTCCCAGGGAACAGACATACTGGTAAAAAAATAAATAAATAAAAATAAAAATAAAAAAAACCTATGTATAGCCTGAATGCACTGTAAGTTGCTTTGGATTAAAGCGTCAGATAAATGTAAAAGAGAATATAATTTAATAGAAATACATTATAAATGTTTCCTTGTCACTTTTGATCAGTTAAATGTGTCCTTGGTTAATAACCAAGACAAAACAGGAAAAATGTCAAATAAACATTTTAACAGTAGTGATTTCATGGAGTCTTTAAATCATACAGAGACAACTACTTATTAAAAAAGGAAAAATAAAAAAAGGCAACAATGAGTCAGCAAACTGGTAAAGCATTAGTAATACAATTATTGTGATCTGTTTGACTAATGCATTTAAATATCATCGCCTTGGAATTGCGATGGAAGGTTCTATCTGACATTTTTGTCAAAATTGAGTTATTCACATATTCTTATTCTGTGACAATGTATTTACATTATGTCATGTTTTATTTTAAGTTCTATACATTTTGTGATTTTTTATTGAAAAAACAAAAAGGTTCTATCTACAGAAGTCTATGGAACACAAAAACTTTAAAGCTCAATATCTCAAAACTACTCAGAACGCAGATAGAACCTTATAATTCCAAGGGGACGATATGTAAAAATATAAAGGAAGTAAATCTTCTTAAAAATTTGATGAATAAAATAAAAATCTTTGGTATTCTTCAGTTATCTTTAAGAATAACACAAGAAAAGTCAAACCACAAAATCAAAAAAGGTAAAAGAATTTGAACAAATGATATTTTTGAAAAGTGTGGAGAAAAACAATCCACAAAAGATTTCATAAAAGAAGAAGAAACATCTGAATATAAAAATCTATATAATATAGTAATAATAATAATATAAAAATCGTAATAGTTTAAAAGGAAAAAGGAGGGTAAAAAATGAGTCTGCACCAAACTGGCACCTATATTACCATTATCCGGGGTGGAAAACAGCCTACTTGCGCTGGAGACCGTCTTGCCAATGTCAGCTAAGGAGCGAAGATTGGATTTCTTGGTCTGGTGGCGATGCTTCCTCAGCAAGGTGTACATGACCTTATCTTTCAGGTCAGCTTTCAAGAGACCGTTCTCAATCTGACTGTCAGTGATCATTTCTGAAAGAGAGAGACGGAGTGAATGTCAAACAGAGAGGTAGTCAGCGAAAAAGCTAAATTGTCATTAGAAAAGACCTGGCTCATGGTTATTTTGCTTCTATAGATTTTGAGAAGCTCATTACGACCCCTTCACAACTGAGCAAACTTTTAAACAGAACTTCAGATTGGACTCTCCGAAGAATCTTGAAGTGAGTGTCAGTGAAGTGACACATTGCCTTCTATTCTTAGCCTTCAGAGGTGGACGTCTAATGAGGCAGTGGCTTGTGCATAAGATTGTCTGGTGGTTCCTGTAAGAATCTATTTTTATAAAAGAGGGTCAAAGACATGAGGCCTGGGCCCTTGGGCCCTTTTTGTGAATGGTTTGGCCCTTAATAGCCGATCCTTCAATTCATTTATCTCAAAAGGCACTCTATGAGGTTGACTGAGCTTAACTTTGCTTTAAACTGATAATCTGACTTGACACATCATGCTCTGAGTAAGAGATACGGCTAGTGGAATCAAGAATGTGAATTAATAAATCTCGTTTGATTGATGGCAGTGGTTACAATCTAACCAGCCATCTTAAATTCAGAGAGCTGCAGTAAATATCTCTTTTTTTTTAACCAATCCTCCTTCCTAAAAGAAATCTTTACAAATGAATCACCAGAATCACATACTTTGCTATCAGTGCACTACAGTTATTTAATGGCCCCACAGTTTTCATTCTGATCTTCCTCAAGCACTGCCTGAATTCAGTATAAAAGAAATGGCCATCCTGAATGGATGCAATCACCCTTGCATCTGAGCCCTGAGTTACAGCGAGGGTTGAGAGAGGACTGTATTAAACAGAGCTATGAATACATCCTGACATGTGAGCATTTGGAAACCAAATAACAATGGGCTGTGCTGGCCGAGACCATGCATGCATATCACACGTGCTATCTCTTAGACCTTACAGTACATTTGGAAAAGCTTTTTCTCTTAGTCTGATCTGATCTAAAGTGTTATCTGTATGATATGTATTTTGCCCTTTGTCCACTGACAGGGTGCCAGTGCTGGTGGTAGAGCTAATGCCCTACATGAAAGCATTCTGTATGCTTCTATTACAGAAAAGGCAGCTCCATGACAGAAAAAAATGACTCCTAAAACCTGCTGGTGCAAAACCATGACTGGTGCAAAACGAGCATTGAATAAAACTTGCTTCATTCATTTGACAGATATCATGTCGATACAAAAAGTTTGTTAAAATTGCACAGCAACACATTATTGCCATCATGTATCTAATAAAAATGACAATACTCACAAATATCATGTTAGTTTATTGCTATAAATAAAGAAAAAGGGAGAAAAATGTTGGCATTTGCATCAAAGGCAATTTATGATTGCCTAAATACACTGAATTCACATCATTTCAGATCAGAGGTACCCAAACTTTTCAATACGAAGGTCCAAAAAAAAAAAAAAAAAAAAAAATATATATATATATATATATATATATATATATATATATATATATATGTGTGTGTGTGTGTGTGTGTGTGTGTGTGTGTGTGTGTGTGTGTGTGTGTGTGTGTGTGTGTGTGTGTGTGTGTGTGTATGTACTATACATACAGGGGCGGTTTCTTCATTAGGGCGAATGGACGATGCACCACCAAAGCACAAAAGGAAGGGATTTTTTTTTACATTCAACCACAATGTTAAGCTAGCTATCACTATTCTAGACTGTTTGTTATGTCACTTAATAGTCCAATCAGCGATGAGTCGTGTTGTGTGTAGTACCGCCCGTTTCAGGCCGATTTCTGTCAGACTGAGAATCGCACCTCATGCTCTCATTGACTTCCATAATAAGATCATTTTTTTTTCGAACTGCAGGCACTTCAATTCAATCTCTATGAGCTCAGGGGGGCTCGCACTAATGTGCTTTCATCATCATGTGTAACCTTAACTTGTGCAAGGATTGGTGGAAACAGTGACATCCAAAAATATTTAAAAACTATTTTGAATTTTAACAAGAAAAAATGAAAAAGTGCTTTAATATCTTTGATATCAATTATGAAAACTAAAAAAAAAAAGAGAGAGAGACAGGGACAGCTAATGTTACACCACCTCAAATTCAGTTGTCAGATGAACTTGATCAACATCATGGCGAACGTTACATCAGCGCAGAGTGAGTAATGAAAGTAAGCAGTGCAATGTGATATAAGTGAGTAATGTAATACAAATGAGCTGTGTTATATAAGTTATATTGTAAATGAGTAGTTTAATATAAGTGAGTTGATTAAATAGTGATTTACGTGACTTCAATTACTTTTCATAAACTGATTTTAAAGAAAAACCTTTTTTAGAAAACCACGTCCTGGCTTCAGTCTTCATTTGCTGCCGAATTGTGTTAATACGCATACAGAAACATAAAGAGAGCTAGAGATAGATTAAAAGAGTCAGTTTATTTTTAATTAACACTATAATAGTTCAGTTTCCTTTACAACTAGCCATTCATTTATCAATTGAATGTGTGACCTATCCTCATTAATCATGCAAATCATGCAAACATATATATATATACACATACATACATACACACACATACACATACACACATATTAAGTTAAAAACATTTTTTTATTTAAATAAAACATTTTTTTTTAAACCTCACTGCAAAAAAAAAAAAAATAAAAGCAAAAAAAAAAAAAAAACATTTTCCCCATCTATTGTGATATGCCACATTAAAAAAGAAAAATATGTAAATCTAGGAAAAAGGTTATAAAAAATATTATGTAAAAGTAAAAAAAAAAAGTTTTTAAAACTTGTAAGCTTCCCTGTTGAAAAAAACAGCATATGCTGGTTAGATATTTGTTGAAGCATGGCAGCTGGTTTGAACTGGTTTAAGTTATAATCTGGTTGTGAGCTGGTCCTAATCTGGTCCTAAGAAACTAGCTTCTGTTCAGAACCAGCTCATAACCATCTTATATGTCGCTCAGGACCAGCAGCCATGCTTCAAAACATACCTTACCAGCGTGGTTTTTTTTTTTCAATAGGGTTGATATAGACAGCAACATGTTTATACAGTATTAAAGACAAATGATGTCACCGTTTGTCTCTCAAATCAATATAAACATGGACCACTGAGTTCATAGATCCCTCTGTTGAGCATCAACTCTATTGCAGTGAAAAAAGGTATTTGAGTGATTTATGTTTGTAACCTAAACTGCTTAAAGGTAGTAGAGCATCCTTTAATAAGACAAAATAGCTGCAGAGGAGACACTTACCCACGACCCCTGGCAGTGTGTTGGCCTCTAGGTCCAGCATGATGGTGCCCTTCTCTATACACGTCCTAAGCTCAAAGAGACTATGAAGGGACAGAGTGGCCACATGTGGTTTACTCCACCGCTCCCCACCTTTTTCCACCTTCTCTTCAAACTTGATCCACCTTCGAAGAAAAAACAACAGATATTTAAAGGTACTGAAACTGGAATGTGAACATTTCTGTATGGAAGACAAATGCACACAGATGTATGACACTTTTGACCATTTTCATTTTGTCCCTGCTAAAAAAATAGTATTCATTTTTCACGGAAAATTCATACCGACCCAAAACATTTTAACAGTACTTTATCTTTGTAAATCCATTATATCCTATATATTCTTAAATCTACCATATCAGAAACAAATACCAGTCCCAGACATGAGACTAGAATCTAAAGCAGACCTCATATTCAACTCTGATCTTTCCTCTGTACAACTGTTTATTAAAACTGATGCCCCTGCTTGAAAGGCTTTCATATGTAATCCTTAATCCTAAAATACACAAACAATGGGTAATCTCATCTCTAAAACAATCTCTTAAATAAAATCTTGATTGAAAAAGATCAGCAGTAATCATTCTTGTACTTATTTAATCAGTTAAATGCCCGCTGTGGCATGTGATAATGGCTGCTGATTGGGGACCACCTGGAGAGCCTTTCCATGAAACTGCCCCGCTCACTGAATGATCAAATCCTTTCAAGAGCAGCACAGCTCCAGAATTGATGTGTGTTGCATGCAAGACTCGTCTTTTAACAGAGACTAAGCTGTCTGCTCAAATTAACTCACAGGAATTTAAAGCAACAGTAACTGTTAAATGATCG
>NC_068409.1:47411-70271 GCF_023724105.1 Carassius gibelio | reverse complement strand
AATAATAATATATATATATATATATATATATATATATATATATATATATATATATATATATACTATATATATATATATATATATATATATATATATATATATATATATATATATATATATATATATATATATAAACATACAATAACTTATACAACACACAATGTTTTATAATGATAGATGTTCTCAAATTTACCTGACCCATATATTTAACAAAATTTTGATGCTACATGAAGATAAATAGCACAATAATAATAAGCTCAGAATTGTAGAAGAATCATAAAAGATTAAGTGAAACAAGTATTTTTTACATTTGTTACATTAAAGACAGTGGAAGTAATTATGAAATTACATATAAATATGCACTTAGGCACTTCGACTTAATACTTAAGTAAATAAATAAAGCATGCTTAAGGTTAACTATTTGCATTTAATAGACATTTTACTTGTTTCTCTCAAGCATATAGTTCTGTCAGTGTCAAAATGACGAAAAACTTGTTTTTCAAAAATGGTAAATGATAACCTATGTGTACATATCTTGAAGCATTAAGTTTCATTGTCAAACACTTGCTTACTTATATTTGGTGTTGTGGGCTTTGTCTCTCACAGCCTCTTATTTTACATATGCATAAACACACACCATTACGACATAAGTCTTGCAATACGGGCTCTGAAACTAGCAAGAAGAAAGGGTGGGTCCTCACACTAGCGGCTTGAGGAGAACGCTTATTCTCCAAGGCTGGGGTCTGTCATCCTGCCGTATGCACTTTCACACATGCACAAGTACCATTCCCTAGTGAGACTAAAGTTTTAACCCTTATTGAGAGGCCTAATCGCTAGTATGATCTCCTTTCTGAGACCTGTGACCTTAGCTTGTCAAAGTAATGGCCTCCTTGCCCCAACTGTCTCTTGCTCTTTTGTTTCTCATTACTCCTCATGTTAAAATCAGAATTTAAATTAGGCCATGACTGCCCCTTTAGAAGGAATTTGATAATAAAGGTAAGAGTTTCTCACTTAGAGTTTAAGAACAAATGCATTGTGAGAATACAGACCTAGCAGAGAAAACGCAGCGATTGAACAGCGAGTCATGGCATTCGTGTGCTGGAACCACAGTTCTCTCTTGTGCGGTAATAAAGTGGCCCTCCAGCACTATGAATCTACACGTCTGGGGCTTTCCTTGCTTGTTGTGTATAGCGATCATTGGTCCCACACTCTAATAGGGAGCAGATGGCGTGTTATTTCACAAGTCGCGCCTTGGAAAAACATTCCAGCACATAAATCCAATTACAAACGAGCAGGTTTCTTAACCCTAGCGCGCGTGCGACCGGCCACAGATCACATCAGTGCGGCTCGCGCTTTCCCCAGATAACAATGTTACGGATGAAAACATATGAAAGTGGACTGACCGCACTTTTGTAGCTTGACGTCAGCGAGGACACAAATGAACGAGTTTCACTGAAGCAAAAATAAACTAAACAACGGACTAAACAATGTTAAGAGGATAATTTGTTTCGTCTTCATGGCTCAATGAAGAATTTCCAGGATACCCTTATGAGGCATCTTCTCCTTCTTACATAAGTCTGTCTTCTGGTCTCAAATGGATCAAAACAAGTCTTTTCGAATGATTATCACATCATATCTCTTAATATCTCTTGGGGTGGGACATACCGAAGGCTAGAATTTATTTTCCAAATAGCCAGTCTAGTTTAGTTACATCACACTTGATTTGTTATGATTTGTTCTTTACTGTAAGTTGGAGGCAGGTGATATTAGGGGAGGTATGTTCTCAGTTTCAGAAACATTTGATTCGACAAACCTGTTTGTAAATTAAAAATTAAACTACTTTTAAATTCTAAAACTACACATAAAACAAATAACAGAAAAATCTCACTATAGGGTGGACTGATTCAATCCCTTTTGCTTATTGGTTGTCTTCCAGTTGCTGATTTACAGTTTTGAAATCGAGCCCAAAGAAAAGGGTGGAGAGCTGAAGCCCTGGTGCTGTGGCAGCTGTAAGGTTGTCTGGCACCTCATTGCTTACTAAGTGGCTCCACGTGTGAGGGAACAAGCCCATATAAATTGCTTTACCCTTCCAGACACATGGCCACCCCAACACCCTGCTGAGACCGCTCAAGACCGGACTCTGAGTGACTGTGGTGTCTTAAGTGGAGTTATTAGCAAGGAAGAGAGAGCACTGAGGGAGAGGCGGAGCGACAGAACAAAGCAGGAGACAGGTGTTAATAGATGTCCTACAGCTTTCAAAAGCCCCTCATGCAGGTCTGGGGGCTGGACTTCAGTTTCACAGGCAGCAAATTATCTGGACCGGAGTTTGACCTCCTTTCCTTTCAGATATACAACACACACCTCCACCAGAAAAGATGTTGTGTGTTTGGACACTAAGGGTATAAAGCTGAAGGCCTACAAACAGATTTTCTTAGTTAGTTTTACTAAATAAAAAGTTAAAATACTCTGAAAATCTTGGCCAAAAGTATAAAAATAAATATGATATAAATAATACAAGTTGGCCGCTGGATTTAGAATTTTCTAAAAAATAATTCATGCTCACACTGCACCAACTGACACCAACAAATGCTGTTGACCATATTCAGTCAGGTGAAAACAAACTCTGGCCAACTACAGTAACATAGGCCGACAGGGGCAACACACTAATCCAACAAAACCAAACAAACATGATTGTTGCCGTTTGTCAGTGCGGTGTGAACAGTACCACCCAACTGGCTTTGAGGAGAGTTTTTATCTTCTCTCTGGCAGTCAGTTGGCTAGTTCTCACGGGTTCAGTGACCAATCAGCCAGCATGAATCTCCTCATCTCACAGATCCTCTTGTTTGTCTTTTCCTCAGCAAATAATGCTAATGCTAGTGTTAATCTCTGCACGTAGTATCTGGGCTCTCTTGTCGAGCTGTTGGGTAAGGGGTCAAGCTAAAAAAGTTACCCCAACAAGTAAAATCTGAGCTCCAAAGAACCTCTTTTTCTACTCTGCATACCTGCACTTTTGTTGGGATGGGAACTTGGATGGAAAATGAAGACCAAGAGATGTTCCTCTCCATAAATGCTTTGGGAAATAAACATTAGCAAAGGGAAAATGGTCGTTTAAAGTTTGGAGGAGAGTTCTTGTAGGACAAGTTCAGTGTTAAAGAACCTAATACAGTGATAAACCTTGTTTTAAGAGAAGTTGGCATCCTAATGAGGAAACTTTTGTGACTTTATCAGTACAGGTCTGTCTGGAATCCTCAGTTCACAAAAGGCCGAAGTGACTTTTTTGGGGGTAGCATTGGGTCAGCTAAATCCATTGTGGGCAAAGTGTGATGCCAACAAGGACACACAGAAAACACACCTGCGCTCTATCAGTCACACACACTGAATCCAGTCGCTGGAACAGCAGAAGATGCCACTGAGATGCAGAACTTGAAAGAGGATAAAAGAGCATCTGTGTGCATAAATAAACCATCCCCGGGGTAGAGTGACTCCTCAGCTGAAACATAAAGCATGGAGAGATTAAACACTCAAGCAGCTGCCTGGCATCTCACATCGTGCAGACACTTTTAATAAGCCGATCATGTCACACGATCATTATCACAATCACTGCTTCCTGCTACAAAACACATTGTGTTATTGTGAGTCAAGAGTTTGTGTTTAGAAATGCTGATTCTGCACAGACTCTATCCCACACCTGCAAGTCCCAACAGAAGAGCTGCAGACACACACATACTACCTTCTGAGAGACCACACTTTGGTGAATATTTGAGTAATACCCATATAGCCAATACCTAACCTCCACTACCTTACTAACTATTAATAAGCAGCAAATTAGGAGTTTATTGAGGTAAAAGTCATCATTAATGTTTGTTAATAGTGAGAATTGGACCTTAAAATAAAGTGTGAATGAGTTAAGCTAGTCGTGCAAATTTGCCACAATGACCAACAGAAAACTGTTAGCAGAAATAGTTGAGATTAGCATGCTACTTCGAATTTAGACCATGTTTGTTTTTAGACATGTTTCATTGAGGTTCCATATGCAAGTACAATGTCTTAATATCATAAAATATATGAATATAAACATCTTTCATTACCATGGTATTATTAGCATATATTAGCATTGACAAGGTGGTGGTGGATAGAGTTTAGGAAATTCTGATTATGAATAGATTTGATTGAGTTCTTAAAATTAATATGAATTACTAAAACTCTGATACATTAAAGGTGCACTAAGCGATTCTTTGTCAAACGATGTTGATATTTGAAAGCACCAAAACAAACACGCCCAAATCTCAACAAAACTTCACCCTTATTTTGAAATCTTCCCCTCACATGTACATCCCAATCATGGCAATGATGATCACAGAAAAAAGTGAAGATGACACACAAGCATATTCAAACAAAACCCAACATGGATAAGTTGTGTGAATCTGAGCAAAATCCATGTTACTCACCTGTCAAGAAGAAACAATGCAACCTTTGTGTCCAGTTCAAGGCCTTCCCACTCCTTGACTTCTCTCCACAGCTGGAAAACCACTGATATTTACAACTACCTCTTGATCGTAAACCTTCTCTTTATCTATAGTGGTCACTACAGTGGACAGCTATTGAAAAAGCATTTTCTTGTATTTGCACAGGTTTTTTATGGCAAAGTTGCACATCAGCCTCTTTATTGGACCCTGGTGCATCATCCTATAAATTGCAACCAAGTGGCAAGCTGTTGTGTTTAAATTTTTTACCCCTCTAAACAAAGATGGCCAAGGGTCAGTCAGACATGCCAAGTTGCTCCGGAATATCCACCCATTCCTTCTATCCTAGGAGACTCTTGTAGGTAAAACAATATTGCAGCATCAAGCAATATCTAATGAGTCATATCACAGTAAAAGTTTCCAAATTTTGAATTTAGATTGAGAGAAAACTCTGATAAATCACATGTCCACTGTAGTGGACGTCATGCATCAATTGCTATATTTTAGCTACAATTCATAATTATAATGTGAATACTGTTTTTGAAACTTACACTTAAAAACTTAATCTGCAGTGACTTTTTTACTGTAAATAAATGTATTTGTATTATTAGAATGTGATTTTCATTGACATTGAAAAAGTCTTGTAATGCATTACTTTACTTGTTAGATCAAAAAGTAATCTGATTTCATAATGCACGTTATTATTAATGCGTTTTTTTTACTCATAACATCAAAAAGTAGTCTGATTACGTAATGCATGTTACTTGTAATGCGTTTCTTTACTCATAACATCAAAAAGTAATCTGATTACATAATGCATGTTACTTGTAATGTGTTTCCTTACTGATAACATCAAAAAGTAATCTGATTATGTAATGTGCGTTATTGTAATGCTATTGTAATGCTTCTTTACTCACATTACTAGGTAATGCACATTACTTGTAGTTAATTACTTGTTAGATCAAAAAGTAATCTGATTAGGTAATGCATGATACTTGTAACACATTACTTTACTTGTAACATCAAAAAGTAATAATCTGAATGCATTATGCATGTTATTTGTAATGCATTATCCCCAACACTGATCATTTCAGATGAGACTGAAAAAACGTATCGATAGGTTTTCTCAGAGGAGGGCTATGATAGAAATGTGCATGTCCATCTTGAACATAATCAGAATTATCAGCTAATAAGGGTAAATATCCATACTCTGGTGCACTGGAGGGAGCATCTGAGTGGTTTCCACAGTTGTACCTTGGCAGGCTGTAGAAAATTCTGATGGAATCATGTCCTCATATTCTAATATTAAAGATACGCAAAGTGCAACTTGTATGAAGTTGTATGAAGCCTTTGCAAAAAAATCCTGACTGAGGTTATCATAATTCATGCATGAAAGGGTTAATATCCATTCTGTGCACACAAATTGAGCACTCTTTACCCTTACTGATGATTGGCTGCAAGTGTGTTTTGGGACTCGGTCTGACGCGGTGGTCAAAAGTGTTTTTCAAAAATCCATTTTAACGTATTATTTCAAGCAATAGGCCTACTGCACTTATGAAAGTGTTAGCTTAGCTACATGCTAGTGTCAGAAACTGTAAGGACTACACTACTGTCTGAGAAAACAAACAATACCATGGTTAATTACTATGGTTAAACAGTGGTAACCACAAATTAACCAATGTTATGCTACATAAACCATAGTTTAACTATGGTATTTGTAGTTAAACTGTGGTTTTACAAATGGTAATCAATATGGCAAAAAAAAAAAAAAAAAAAAAAAAACATAGTTACTACTCTTTTACTGCTGTCCATTAAAAGCATGGTTAATTTTCGTAAAGGTAATGCAGAGTAAAATATAATACATTATAATTCTTAGCATATATTAGCATTAGCAATGTGATAGAAAGAGCACAAGCAAATGATTATGAACTGAAAATGTATTAAAAAAAATGTAACTAATTGCTGGAATTGATACATTTATTATTTCCGCCAATAATTATGCTTAACAAATTGTTAGCTCAGCTACACGCCAGTGTCAACTTGGGAGGACCAATCTTATGGTAACAATTTACTGTTTTGCTCAGTTCGTGGCTAATTCATTAGCTAATGTAATCATTGAGATTGCTTCCTAATTAGCCATTAGCAATTATCGAGCTAATGCAGTAAGTTTTGAGACAGCCTTTATGTAACCTTAGGCTACAGCATCTGTAGTTTCAGTGATAGCTGAAAACTTTGCTTCCCCTCTCCTTCTCTCCCTTTGGCTTTGTGGTGGGGTTCAGCCGGACATTACACATCTGTGAGAAGTTATTGTGTTTGGCTGTGCTGCGTGCGGCGGCCAAATCACTTTCACAACAGACAGCTGGACATGAAAGGACATGAAAAGCAGGAGCGCTACCAGACTCCCGCTTTGAGAACGCGTGTCTCGAATGAGTCGCAGGTGAGTCACAGTCGCACAGTTCGGGGGGTCTGTGGAGTTTACAGCTGCTGGTATGGACCACGCATGTGTGTTGGGAGAGTGGGCATGAATAAGAAGAATATCTAAAAAGCAATCCTTTTATTCCCAGTGACCCACCCAGAAGAAAGACTTGGCATCTCAACATTTCTGATTGTAGTGGTTTCCAGAAATGACTACAGAACACAGAAATTGTTTACAGCACCTGGACGTTGCTCTACATCCTCTTCTGTGCGTATGCACTAGCCAACTCATGGGTGATTCTCACGAAAGCTTGGATTCGAATGTTGTGAGCATTAAATGTTTACAAAGACTTCCGTGAACAACTTAACAACAAATTTAGTGTTTATGAGCATTAATTTAAAAACATCCACTGACAATTGAACATCTATGGCAGGGTTCCTCAAATCTTGTCCTGGAGGGCCAATGCGCTGCAGAGTCAAACTCACCTGCATATACATTTTTTAACTCACCATGGGCATTAATTTAACAATCTAACAAATTTCCTTTCCTTGACGGTCTGTAAATGTCAATACAACACGCAGAGCTAATACAATTTTTTTTTTAAACTGACTATTAACAGTCATGCACAGTTACTCAAAAAAATCTAAAATAATAGAGATTCTTAAAGGCATAGAGCACTTAAAATTAAAATTCTGTCATTATTTACTCACCCTAGTGTCGTTCCAAACCCATAAGACCTTCTTTCATCTTCGGAACATAAATTAAGATATATTTTGTTTAAATCCGAGAGCTTTCTGACCATTCATAGACAACAAAGCAGCTACCACGATCAAGGCCCAGAAAGGTATTAAGGATATCTATAAAATAGTCCATGTGTCGTCAATGGTTCTAGCGCAATATTAGGAAGCTACGAGAATACATTTTGTGCGCAAAGAAAACAAAAATAACAACTTTTCATGAATTTCATCTCTTCCCTGTTAGTCTTCGATGCTCATCCTCTCGTGAACAAAAAAAAAACAAAAAAAAAAACAGATTTTTGTTTTTGTTTTCTTTGCGCACAAAAAGTATTCTTGTAGCTTCATAAAATTATGGTTGAACCACTGATGTCACATGGATTATTTAATCGATTGTCCTTACTACTTTTCTGGGCCTTGAAAGTTATAGTTCTGTTTCTGTCTATGCGGGGTCAGAAAGCTCTTGAATTTCATCAAAAATATCTTAATTTGTGTTCTGAAGATGTGTTTGGAATGACATGTGGGTGCGTAATTAATGACAGAATTTTCATTTTTGGGTGAACTAACCCTTTAAATTAGTATTTTTATTTTATTCTCTCAGTACAACACCTTCTGCAATTAGCAACCTAATATTTATTTATTTTTTATTCGTTTATATTTCTTTGGTACTTGAAAGAAATATGCATTGATTATGCACATGAATTTACAAGCAAACTACTACTTTCACATTTTAAAGGTTTAGGGTTAGAGTTACAATTAGGACAGGAGTAAACTTTACCTCGCAGGTTCGATTCAATTCAACTAAATTAAGTTACATTTTGCAGATTAAAAATAATTATAGATACTATTAACACAAAGTTGACACTAACTCGTGTGATAAGCAGTGCTGAAACTTCTTTAAACATGCTGTGAAACAGACAGCTGTTTTCTTAGATATCCGGAAAATGTCTGGAGGCATTCTGGAAAAATAGCAACCACTGTCATTCCATAAAGCATCAGTGAGCCTTTATAATGGAAATAAAGTGGCCTCCCATCTAATAACCAGAAGCGAACAACATACAAACAGAAGAGTTTATTCAAACATAATTGTTTAGCAATCAAGATTTAACCCCACCGAAATTCAACCGCAAACCTAAAAACACCACTTGCAAGAATAAGATACCCTCATCTGAATCTTGAGGTTTGGTTCTTTAGTACTTTTCAGTCCCCACAAATACCAACAGTCCAACATCAACCTTGAGAAAAGACACTTTAGGCTAATACCTCTGTTGAAGCAAAGTGCCACAATCAGACATGGTGTTATGGCATTCTAGTCAGTCTGATTTGTCTGTAACCACTAAGTTACAGTTTTGGCCTCTGTAATGCAGACTTATAAGAAAAAAAAATGCATATTGAATGTGCAACATCTAGAATATTTAGAGAGGAAACATGCTGTTTTAATGCAAACAACTAAACCATGTTGTTGTCAAAATCCCTGGAAGGAGATAGAACATGTCTGTGGATGGCACTAGTGAATTATGTCCAGTTGAAATATGTGCACAATGAGGAAGTTTAGTTTTTACTGAGCACCGTCCACTTTTGTTTATGGGTTCAGGGTCGATGTGGTGACAAGGGAGGAAAAACACAAGGACACGTTCCATTCGAGAGCCACCACGTCTAGAGCTCATTGTGAAATAAGACCTTGTAGAGTCTAAGAATGTCGAAGAATTTTTGAGAAAAAAGTGAATGACTAACTCAGTTATTCAAAGCAGCTTTTAACAACAACAGATCCACACAGGCCCTGTCATGTTAAACTAAATAAAGACGTTTACTCTGCGATCGCATTTACTCTTCTTGCGTCATGAGCAAATGGACTGTTATATGACTGAATAAGAACATTTCATTCAAAACTGGCCACATAAACGTGACTCTGCAAATCACATCACACAATGTTTCCATTGATGATTTTGCTACTGTTAGACAACAAATGAAGAATTTTGAATTTAAAGATAAATCATTTTAATTTAACGTATTATTTATTTAAATAAATTAAAATTAAATAAATTAAATATATAATAAAATACTGAAATTGATTTGAAAGAATTGAAATAAATAAATATTGAATTATTAAGTTGAATTAATGATTTAATTAAATTATTTAATACAATTCAGCACATTGCATTTACACAAGTCTACAACTCACATATAAAGCCGATCTAATATTTCTATTCACGATTTTGCTAATGTCAGGCAGTACAATTTTATTTGTGATTTCATTTATAAATTTAATCAGATATATATATTTTTTAATTACATTAAATATTGAGAGCATTTCTGAAGAAACTCAGTGGAAATGCACATTGCATTTCCAACTGGCCCGATAAATGTGACTCTGAAAATCACATATTTCCACCCACGATTGTGCCAAAGCAGAGAGCAAATGAATATTCCATTTATGAATTTATGCATAAAACTCTATGCTTATAAATTCAATTAAGCATGGAATAAAACATCTGATCTCTTCCGTCTCGCACCTGCTCGCAGACACCAAGTACCCACTGCACTTTTCACACCAATTCCAATGCACTCAAATATTTATGATACTGCTTGAAAGTCCACAAAATATTTTACATTTCTCCTTTTAAGCAGGCAGCATTAGGAGACTGACAGCTTTAATAATGCCTCAGCCATTAATATTACAGCTTATTTCCTCCCTCCAGTCTGTAAAATATGTAATTTTATATCATACGTGTGCTTTTAAGGTTTCCCCAAGCTGTTTCACAAAAATAAACGGGCCGTTCATTAAACAAAAACACTGTGGGGACTGTAATTGAACTGATTTGAAATGTCCCAGAGCACTGAAGTACCATACGTTAGCTTTAACGGTCTCGTAGTATATCACACATCGCAGAAGGAGAACATTTAATATCGCCAATAAACATATGAACGGCCGTGTATATCTACATGCTGCTGGTTTCACATTCAAACTCAAGGTGAAATGCTACTGAGGCCTTCAATGTCAAATCAGAGGCGAGCGAGTGCATACGGCGATGGAGCAATAGAAACCGATGGCAGTCAGATAACATTGTGTGAAAATATCGATGGCTTTCAGCGATTCGAGGGCCGTGTTGTGGTTGGCTCGGTCCGAGTCCTCACTGATGACAGAAGAATGTCACATGGGAGCAGAGAAACTGCAGACTCCAACTTCCCTCTGACATGCATGGGGAAAAATGTTTTGGCACCAGGACAAATACAAGTAGAAGTGATTTTGGAAAAGAAGAACAGCAGAAATCTGTCACGGTCAAAACAGTCAAAGCAAAGGACACAGCAACACTCACACTGTTGATAAAGTTTTTATTCTGAATATACTTGAACATGAATTTTAGACAGTTCCTGGATTATAAACAGTGGGCTTTTTATCATTTCTGCCTTAGATAATTACTTAACATTTTTAATTATCATTATACCTTAAGGTAAATGCAAAAGGATAAAAAAGGAAAACAATGCTCTGAGGGAAGATAATACAGTTGGTTGTACTGTTGTATACCTGTTGTGTTAATAATTCATCCAAAAAACATTAAAAACTTAAAAAAAAAATTGAGTAGAAAAAGTTTTTATTTTATTATTATTATTATTATTATTTAAAAAAAATACAGTATGACACATTAAAAGACTATGGAGCCCCGCACATGACATGCAAGAAAAAATAAATAAATTGTGCACACAATTTACCAATTCGTTCCCTCAATGTACTAAAACGTGCACAAGATTACTATTACGTTCCCTCGATTTACTATTGTGTTCCCTTGATTTGCTAAATCATGCACACGTAATAATAAATCGAGGGAATTTAATAGTAATCGTGTGCACGTTTTAGTACATTGAGGGAATGAATTAGTAAATCGTGCACACAATTTAGCCTACTATTTTTTCCTGCATGCCATGTGCGGGGCTCCGTAAAAGACTGCACGTCTAAACATCAGCTTTTTAAAAGAAAGAGTAAGTGCTTCCTATATCTTTTTTTTTTTAGTTGACGTCAAATACTTTGGCGTAATTTAATTTGTCATTTTACTAGAAGCTATTTAAACAAATTAGGCCGATGACAACACGGCTGTTTGAAATTGAAAACCATGAACAAAACTATGTGTGGTTTAAAAAAACCAGACTACATTAAATGAAGGTTACATTTGCTATTGTTTGGGTCACCACTTGAAATCTGGTTCTTGAAGCAAAACCAGATGTGAACCACTGGATGACAGTACAGTTAAGGGGGCTGAAAATAAGCCTAGGGATAAGTCCTCCAAAAACTGACTGATGCAGACTAACGGTCAGCCAGGAGACAAGTGGAGGCAGCAGGATCTGACTGACCACTTAAAACACACTTCACACTATCAGACAATTCCAGAGATCAAAACCCAAACAGAGCAGAGAGACAGCTTTTTAAATCACATTTAGCAATTTTCTGTTCCTGAGGTGACAGCATCGGAGCTCAGTGAAAAAGGCAGTGAATGTTAAGGTGAGGTCACATTAACGAAATTTCAGCGAGATTTAGCAAAAAAGTCCTTTGTCGGTAATGTAATGACGTATGAAGCACAGCTGACTTTCAAAGCCAGCAAATATTCACAAAATCTGCTACCGTCCTCATACGAAGCTCAAGATCGCACAGATTCCTACTGAAATAACTCGATTTTTTCCAGTGCAATTTTGCTAAATGTAATTGCACCTTTCACGCCTTTAAGGTCCGAGTCCTAAATTTTCATATGCACTTTTTAAACAGTAGAATCCTACATTGTGACATCATCAGATGGGAAACAATGTGTACTGATTTGTATAAATATGTCAATTTTTGTTTAGTTTTTTTTAAAAGAAGGTCAAGTTGGATGCATTGCATTACGGGATACAGTATTTCAAATATGTACTTTATACTTAGTATAGATGAACAAGATGACATTACTTTTGCCGGGAATTAACGTGGGTAATTCTTTGAGTTAACAGTCTGGAACTGGAAATGTTTTCAATAATTTCTCATGTTGACAGCCAATTAACTACGATGTTCTTTTTTTTTTTTTTTTTTATCATACACTGATTTAATGCACATCACATCTAGAATGCTTGTCTGATTACAGTGATAAATCATGGAAAGAGTTTGAGAAGAATGGCTTTTCAACGCAAGCCAAATCCACAAAGTCCAATCATGTTGTTTTCAGGTGCATTACCAAAACCGTTTCCTGTGTACAGAGGAAATGATGCATAAAGTAGCAGAGATGTTGCTCACTAAAATTCACTTTCCATTCTGGATTTGATGTTGTGTGTCTTCATGTGTTTTTTTTTTTTTTAATTTCCTGTTTGTCTACTCTTCTAAAATTAGAAAGAACACGATGGTAATCAGCTCTGACAGATACCCAAATGATTTTGTACATAAGCCAAAAGCCCATTATTACTTGCAGAAATCATCTGTTTGCTATTAATTAATCACCATATTTCATAATCAATACAATATTGAATATATTGGGTACTGGCTAAGCATTAGGCATCCCTCCTTCTCTTCAAAACAGAAAAAAAAACTTTGAACTGAATACTTCAATTAAAAAAAAAAGGTAGCTTGGCTTTTCTACAGACATAATAATTATTTATATATATATATATTATTATTATGAATATTAAACAAATAAAACACTGAAGAATATTTTTATAACATTCAATTTGTGAGCAGTCCAGGGCTTCCGTAAGTATTCTTGTCTCTTCTCAAAATCTTAATTATTCCATAAATGTTGAATTTTGGCCAAGATTTCAATGAGGCACAAAGATCCAGTCAGGACCTCTTAAAGGGACAGAAGTTGAATTTTTCATCAGATCAGAATGATGATATTTTGCATTTCTCTGGGTCAGATTGCACATTGTGATATTCCTTTGCTTAATTTTATATGAAACCATTCACATCAAGGCACGTTGACAGAAAAAAAAAAAAGGCTGACAGAGCTCTGCCTCTGACATTAAAGTGAAAAACGACACATTAGAGACTCAGACAGCACAACCAGGCCCAAGATTTCTTATAAAAATATCTGTAAACATTAGATAATATTCTTTCCACCTTTCTGAGTTCTCCAGATGAAATTAAAACATGGGAAAGAGCAACTATGTCATAAACGCCTTTCACCAGTCAGCAACTACATATCCACACACATACATTAAACAGAGCACATAAAACTCCACATTAAACATACAGCAGAAAACTCTTTGCTCATTTGCATTACTTTAAACCATCTCAAATAAACAGCTAACGCACCAAAAACACACACAGCAAGCTTTTAGGTCGATACGAATCGGCTGTCATTTAAAAAGCCCTGAATGAGAACCAAAGGGCTGCTTGGCCACACGACCTGCTTGGCATCAAGGGCAAAGTACAGCAACACCACACACAAGGTAAGGTTTGGCAGCTGGGTGCATCTGAAACGCACTATGGGCCGATAAAAAATAGTGAATACAGGTACCCACGGACAAAGAGAGGGAGGTACTGTTCACTCGAAACAGCGGTCAGAAACGAAACCGATATTCCCGAGGCACAGAGGTGGAGACCACTGGGAAAAACAAGAGACCTTTGCATCGGGTCACAAGCTCACTTGTCCTTTTCTTTTCCAGTAATGGGCTGCAGACCACAAACAAGGCTGGATTTTGACCCAACCCAGAAGGATCCTTTAAAAATCTCAGCAGGGCAAGCCATAAAAGTTTGTAATACTGAGGAATTAGCCGTGTAAATATGTCGAAGGACAAGTAGGTTAAAAAAGGCATCACACCGGTAAAGGGCGAAACTTTGGTTGGCAGTGTTGTGATTGGATTATTTTTTCGTTTTAAAGACAGGACCTTTCTTCACAGCGAAGTGACGATGAAGTGTCAAGGTCTGCCCACCCTGTCGCTCATGAGGAAGGAGTCTGACCTTACGGGTCAAATGTCAAAGGTCGTTGCTCATTTATCATCTCCGACCTACTTTGACCTCAAAGGCTGTGAGTGATCTCGGCTTGGGTTTTGTACTTCCTGGGTCAGAGCCTCTCCCTCCATGTGCTGGGCTGTAGCGTGGGAGTCCAGATGAATGTTTAAATGTACGTTTTGGCATTGTAGAGGGGTGTGGCGTCTCTATGCTGAGGTCACGAGAGGCAGTGTCCTCGTCCAATCAGAAGCCAGAGCAGCGGCAGCTGGATGATGATCATGGACTCGATAGATGGACTCAGACTTGACGCCCCACCGCAATCCTCATTCTGCTCCTATTGCAATGCCAACAAGAGAAACCCATTAGTCCACTGGGGAACTAATGGTGCGATCACATCTGGGTTACGATGAGAAAGAAACTTTGTGATAAAGGACAGAATTGGGGATCCAGAAGTAAAAATTCCATTGATTTTCTCCATTGGCAATAGATAATATAGTTTATTATAGATAATATACTGTAGTTTATTCTAATATAGTTAACCAATATGTATATGTTATATATAGATTTATAGAGATTAATTAATTAATTATCAATATTATAATCAATGACTACATAATTGTTATTTACTGCATCGTTTTTTCCATTACCTTTTTGCATGATTAAGCAAAACAATACAATATACTCGAAAGTTAAAAAGTGGGGTCAGTAAATTAGTATTTCTTTTTTTTTTACATTGATAAAAACTGATTGTAAAGTCTTAGAATAAATAATAAATATACTAAATTATTTTGAGTGGATTCTGCTATTTTAAACTTTTTATTTATCAAAGAATCCTGAAAAAAGTATCACAAGAACAAAAAAAATTTAAAAAAAGATAAGCGGCACAACACCGATAATGAATCAGCATATTAGATTTCTAAAGGATCATGTGACACTGAGTGATGACTGCTGAAAATTCAGCTTTGCACCACAAGAATAAATTATATAAAACAGTAAACCGTTATTTTAAATTGCAATAATATTTTACAATATTACAGTTTTTTTTCTGTATTTTTGATTAAATAAATGCTGCCTTGATGAGCATAAGAAGAAAGTCCTTCAAAAAAATGTTTAATAATACTGATTGCAAACTTTTGAATAGCAGTATATATATTTAGCATATTATATATATTTAATTACAGTAATTGTGACATTAGGTGAACACACCATAAATCTACAAAATCCCACTACAATCAGTCTAAAAGTTTTTTTTATATATATTTTTTAATATGAATAAATATGCTTATGGTGTAAATAATGTATTCACTAAAGCGGGTGAATTAGTCAGGCATGAGAGTTACATCAGCAGTTTAACAAGCTCTCAGAAGCAACCGCTAAATTAATTCGTTTGATTCATGCTAAATTAAATGCACAAGAGAAAGAGATATTTATCTAAATTAGACCGAGTGGAAGATGTAGATAAAAAGAACAGAACAGAAGTGTGCCGGCTGATAGCCTTTTGCACAAACAAAATAAATTTCCAAGTAAACTCAAATAAGATGACATATACAACACAAAAGTGACACAGGTGTTTAGTGAATTTACTTCTAATTTGGCAGACAAGATATATCAATATGAATGAATAAATAAATAAAGAGAGAGAGAGAGAAAGAGAGAGATATGGACTGACCCGAGACAGCACATGAACACTGGCAGCAGTAACATGAGCAGAGAGGAAAGCAGTGGAGAGCCTGCATTTCTCCTACACATGGCCTCATCCTAACATACATTATACAGCCAAATACACAGCACCAGAGAAAGAGAGAAAGAGAGAGGAAGAGTCATGCAGGAAAATGTTTGACAGTCAGAAGTTTAAGCAACACTCAAACAAGTGCTTGAGCCAAAAAGCATTTATACTGCAAGTAAAAAGAGAGAATCCAGAGCAGGAAGTAGGAAGTGTTTAGATAAAGATACACTACTTGGTCAAAAGTATGTGGACACCCCACTCATAAATAGTCTGTGAACATTTCGATTCAAAATCATGAATAAAAAGTTCAGCTTGTTCAGTGGGGTTCATGTCAATTCTTTCACACTAAACTCTTTACGTCTTCAAATATGGGATTGTATAACTATATGCTTATCTGAAACACCCAACAAAGTTCATTTCAAAAAGGTGCCCACATTCTTCAGGCCATGAGATTAGAACATGTCAAACAAAGCCAAGCTCTCCAAAACCAAGATCTATCACACAGAGCCAAATAGTTTCGTCGATCACGAGTCTCAGTGTGGTAGGTCTCGGGTAATGACTGAAATGAGAGCAGCAAAGACCAGCCAAATTGGACATGATGCACATTAAGTCATGCTGATTGCTAGTTTGGTCACAATCTGTTGTAGGCTTTCGCAGGAAGGAGGTGTTTAAGTGACTTACACTTGTGTTGTTGTCAAAGCACTGGTGCGGACCTTTCCGATAGCGTGGGTTCAGGGCTATCTCACAGGGGTCAGGACCTGGAGCTATGGGACCAAGTTCAGGATTCAAATCAGCACAATCTGACATTCATTTATTTATTTGTTAATGAGCCACCAATTCACTAAAACTTAGCTACACTTATAATTGGCATTAGAGTGTATTGGACTTAATACACTCGTGCTGAAAAACTGCTAGTCCATCCTGGATCATGCAGGTCTTGTGCTGGTGGTCTAGCTGTTCAGCAGCAAAACCTGTTTTTTTCTGGAGCGCCAAGGAAGTTTTGCTGGGTTATTTAGCAAAGGACCAAAAATACCAGCGTAGCACAATTTTATAAAACTTTGCAACCTATTTACAAAGTATTTCCAAGGCAAATGGGACTGTGGCGGAGACGTGGTTTAGTCGGGAAATGCGAGAGAGACGGGGACTCGTGAGCACGTGAAGCTGGAGAGCGGTCGAGCCAGACAGACGCAGTAGCGAAGCTGAAGTGCTTTTAGAGAGTGCGCGCACCTGCCTCGCTTGTTTATTTTGTTGTTTGTTTTTGTAAAGAATAAAGTCTCTCACGAGCCCCATACGCCGACTCTGGTCTCCTTCCTCTACCCCGATCGAACCACGAACTATCATTACAGGGACATTGGATAAACATGTTGGGTAATGACTTGAGAACTGGTCAACCATTTTTCCAGTTTCCTGACATCAGACTAAAATGAACTAAATGACAACGAGAGAGAGATTCTCCCCTAATGTGTTTTTGCGAGAAATTGTGAGACGCATTGTATTCATTGGAAAAAACTACTTGTAGTTATTTCTGAACTTCCTTCTCATGCTGACGCTGACCTGATGAGTAATCATCATTGTGTGTCTCAACACAAATCAGCAGGTTTGTTTGTACATGAATGAAGGATACAAGGCTTTTCTTCCTGGGAGAAAAATCTTTCATCAACCTGGCAACACGGTTCTTTTGAGTCGGCAACAATAAGCACCAGATTTGTTTTTGGAAGCTTTTCAGCTATGAACTGCCTGAAAACAAAAACACAAAAATATGCACAAACAAACAGGCACAATTCATCTGTGTCAAAAAGGTCACCTTGAACATAAAGAACTGGGTGAAAAGTGATTTAAAGGCTTTATAATGACATAAAATGTTACATATAAGTATATAAATAAACAGCAAACTGTATAATCATACAATCATAATAATCAATATTAGTTATTTTTTTCCCAAATAAAGATAACTTGAAAACGTATGTAAAGCTCAGGAGCAATGAATATGTTTTTTTGCTGAATCACATTTAATTGACAATAAATAAATAAAATATAAAATCCTTTTCATTCCATGATTAAGCTCCATAAAATCTCACCTGGAGCAGTTTTGACAATCAATAGTCCCCTTAAAAGATGTCTCATTGTTCTCAAAGAAATATTGTTTCTGCTCTTTAATGCAACTCTCTTTAGATGGCATCTCAGACAGGTCATCGTCTAGGTCCGCTGTGAACAAAACACCATTGATATGATGCCATGAGATGCAATACTTTAAATGATTATTTGAATTACTGTGATTTAGTGCATAAATAACACCTCAACTGTCAATAGAGTCAATTACAAAAAAAAAAAATCTAATTAAATTTAACAGAATACAGTCCAAATTTACACCACACCTCCATCAACAATAACTGTCTTTGACATTATGAAATAGAATACATGGTCACAGTCTGTACGTACAGGAACTCAACCTTAGCGGTCATTAGCACTGAAGTGTTGGCAGTTCACCAGACGACAAGAAAAACAGCCGTCTGCCAAATTGCAGTAGCTTGATCATTGTTTCATAGCAATGAATTACTAATGTCTAGATCTTACCTGCCTCAAGGAAGTTAGGAAATGTGATGCTGACAAACAACTGCTGCAATATCGACCTGGAGGAATCAAAAGAAATACTGATTTAGCTAAGAACAATGTCCATATGCTGCGATGAAAGTCATTGGGTTCCAAAACTCCTGTTTTCTTGTAAAATATACAATGAGGCCCCCTTTTTTTTTTTTTTTTTAAATATCTCCTATTGTTTTCAACAGAAGAAAGGTTTTTTGTGAACTGAAAAAGTGAAATCGCTCACCAGGCTGCTGCAGAAGCCCACCAACCAATGTTCAGGATGTCAGCTATGGTGGGCTAAAAGGGACAAAAAACATGTTTTTAATCTACACAACATTTCTGTAAGCACTAAGGGCATCTAAAATGTCCTTGTGATGTATGTTAAATCAGCATAAACACTAAGATGTTGGCATCTTAAACTCTTATTCTCTCAAACATTCTTCTTCGAACTTTGCAAGTTGCATATCCTGAGCTGAGAAGCACCAAAACATCCTGTTTTTTATTGGAAGGGGGCCCTATTATGACCCTGCCAGACAGAAAGGACCTGGTGCCAAACAATAAGGGAGATATTAGACAAAAGCTCAGCAGATGCAAGCATAAATCCACAAACAAGGCCAAACGAATGAGCTCAGGGGACCATTAGCTGCCGCACACGCTGCTCTGATTAGCATGAGAGAGGAAGTGTCTCTGTGTAATGATTCACGCTTGACTCTGTGTGTTGTGAGAGATTTAGTCAGCATGTAGCACAAGGCCGTAATCGTTCAAGACACAGATCAGAGAGAGTATCGTGAGGCTAACTTATCAGTGTGACATGATGGAACAACATTATGAAGTTCACTAATTGCATGACTAAGCTTTATAGTCCAGGGAAAATGTGCAATGTAAGCAAATCTTTATTTACATGTGCTAAAACATGCAAACCACTACTAGATAGGATTTTATTGTGAGTGAACATATTATAAACGGACTTTATTTTTTTGTCTTAAGAAACTGAAATGAATT
The DNA here is from genome assembly GCF_023724105.1 of Carassius gibelio. Lineage (NCBI taxonomy): Eukaryota > Metazoa > Chordata > Actinopteri > Cypriniformes > Cyprinidae > Carassius > Carassius gibelio. The sequence goes on along the minus strand of NC_068409.1, from coordinate 50,443 downwards.
CAAAGAAAATGAAACTTACCACATAGACTGATCTGAGACCAGCGGCGGCTTTAGTTTCTTTGGTGGGATCACAGAGGGCCTGGTAGTCGTAGGTTATGTTGACGGAAAACAGGGATTCGTTTATCAGATTCCTCATTAGGCTGGGGTCAATCATACCGAAAAACTGTCCGATCTGAAAACACCGCCATTCACAAACACACACAATTACTAAGAGACTTCTCTTGTTATTATATAGGGATTATTATAATTACTACAGACAAAAAAAAAAAAAAAAAAAAAAAAAAATATTCACAGTATTTCAGCAACGTTTAAAAATTTTTTTGAAATTCAAATCAAGAAGCCTTCCATCGGTCAATTTGACGAACTTGTTAAATCATGTTTTGCGAAATCTGTGGGGCAATTTGTTTTCCCATTATGTAAAAAAATAAATAAAATCTGATTTCACCCACAAAACTTTGCTGGTATCTCCAAAGGAACATCCAAAGGATTTCATCAGACTTAGCTTACTTCTGGGGATAATTTAATGTCTCAAAAGAATAACCTTCATGAACCTGCATTTTACAAAGCTACAGGCACAGACAGTAAATATGCACCGCTTAAAAATAAAGTACACAAAATCTATTTTTGTTTTCAATTAACATAATCTAAACCCGCAATGAAATGTTTGTTTATTTGCCATTTGGTCTGCAGATGTCCTGAGATGAGCTACAAACAGTATAAAGAATCACGCTCTGAATACACACATCTGCTCCTGATGAATGACAAAGTGTGCCTTCTTTTTTGGTTTAGCAAAGGTAAAATTAAATAAAAATAAAAATGTTCATATTTGCCACACTGATTCTAATAAACTAATAAATAGCCAATATGTTAATAATAGTCCTGCCGATACTAGTAAGTATTGATCCTTATACTAAAGTGTTACCAAAAACGCTTAAGTGTGTTAAAACAGAAATGTGTTGAGTTAAATAGTGAATAATTATGCACATCTTTCTGGATTCCATGTGGCCATTCTTATTCCAAATTCCACAACCTTGGCCGAGTTTGTCACTCAGGGTATGAGGATGTCTGTCCGTACTAATCTGTAGAATAAGTTCATGCTGTGAACTACATGCTGTGTTTAAAGAGTGTGGAGCCCACCGTGCTCAGGGGAGCCAATAGGATCTGTAGTAATCTTATTTGGACAGCCTACTGCATTACCATAATTTAAACCAAAGAAAGAGCTGTCTGTGAGCCCAGAAAATCTCTGAGGTGTGATACCGACCGCGAGTGTGTGTGTGCTTTAAAAAAAAAAAACGCCCCTGTTCTGGTTACTGTTACGAACACACACAGCTAAACTTCCAGCTTTGTATTGCACGTAAGAATGTAAAAGTATGTGCATCCGAGACCATAAGTCAGTCCAAAGGCGATATAAATCCTAGAGCGTACAGAACGGCCGCCGCTCCCTGTGCAATAACAGCTGTAATGAATGTGCGGTCTGCCCGGCGGTCCTAGCCGACCCCTGGAGAGTCTGCCCACACAGAGGGGAGGAGACGGGGTTTAGGGCACAGTCAGTCCCCTCGGCTTGAGTCCTGCTGCCAAACACTCCGGCCGTGATTTATCCTGCACACACTCCGCTCTGATTGGTTTCCTTTGCTGAGCCTAACTTTAAACATTTACTCTAATGCTGTTGCAAACGGGGTGCAGGTGGGGTTGGGTGGGCGCTCTCCGGGGGTCAAAGAAGGGGAATGTGGAATCGAAGCAAAATGGTAATTGGGTATGAAGAGAGGCACACCTTATTGATATAATCATCCTTATTGGTCATGACAAGGAAGCCTCCATCATCCAGAAGAAAGCAGTCCAGATTCTTTAAGAGAAAAAAATTAATACAGGCTTAGTGTAATTTAAGCTAAGCTTATTATTATAATTTTTTTTAAAGAAATTAATACTTTTATTCAAAAGGGACACATAAAACTGGTCGAAAGTGACAGTAAAGACACAAAGACAGTTACAAACTATTTCTATTTCTAAATAAATGCTGTCTTCCATTCATCAAAGAATCCTGAAAAAGATTTGATGGTTTCCAAAAAATAATAATAAAAAGCAACCATTTTTAAAGGTGAAAATAATAAGAAATGTTTCTTGAGAAAATATACTAAAATAGAAAACTGTTATTTGTTTTTACTGCATTTTTGTCAAAATAAATAAAAAATCTTACTACCTCCAAAATTCGAAACAGTAGTTTATATAATATAGATTTTAACATCTCTTTAGATCTAACACAAGTGGTTGCATAAATATAATCTTACGCTATCGTCCCTCCTGCACCCACATATTTCGCCAACACACTGTGCAGGAAGAGTAAACATAGATTCATATTAGAATATCAAAACTGTGTTATCAGGCAATATTAAGGATTTCTTTTATTTATTGGTATCAGTGGACATTGGGCACACTAACTCATATTGGATATGCAATTGTACATGCTCATTTTTTACATTTAGATCACCTTTGACAACATCTAATGCTCACTTGAAATGAATGTTCACTACAGTTCAAATGAATACAGGAGGTTCATTTCTTGCACTCACTTTGGGCGTGATCGTAGCTTTGATGAAGCTTTTCATCCAAGTCTGTTTATCCAGTTTTACACCAACCACTGAAACCAAAATGAGTTTAGTTTGAAATTTTCCATCAGTTCACAATCACACAATCAAATGAAAAAAAAAAGAATTCTGAAAAAGCTTTCTGAACTGGCCACTTCTAGTAAGTGTCAATAATTTGAAAATACTCTTTTATAACTTGACCAGGCTGTTATATTGGTGTATCAAAACATGCTCTCTTCTGTTTTTCTATCTACAGTATATTCCCATATCAGAACTATAACGTCCGACTCTTACCTGCTGGCTTCAGCAGGAATTCATCAACTCTCAGGTCCATCGCTCTGCTCACTAAAATAGAATCTTGAGTTTATGAAAAAAGGGGACAGAAAATATCCATTAATCCAAAAGGAAAAAAGGGATTTTGCTGTATAATAATCACCAACACATACTTAC
>NC_068409.1:23714-46911 GCF_023724105.1 Carassius gibelio | reverse complement strand
ATAACGCAATTAACGCGGTTGCAGTTTTTTTTATTTCCAGTTGTGGCCTATGTGTGTTCAACGTGCAAAGAAATATGGATAAGACCAAGGAAGGACTTTTAGACGGAAAGTTTCAGTATAAAACTCTGCCGGATTACTCTTCAGTCTGCCACAAGAAACATTATGACTGTATGACTGTAACAGTGCGTAAATCAGACCTTTCTGTAACGCTAACGTTAATAAGCTTAAACGAAAATAACGAAATAATTGTGTAGCGGAGTATTTTTTGTACACAGTGCCGCGAACTGTCAATCACTCCTGTACGCGTGCATCACTGTCCTCCTCGCAGCTGCAGCAACTTGCGCTCTCTCTCTTCATCAAGCTTTAAAACAAAAAGGGGACAAAAAGATCATATTGTCTTTGTGCATAGGCTATAGATTAATTAGATAAATGAATATCTAAATTTGTGCCTTGCCGTCTACGGTATTTTTTTAGAACTTAGAAAAAAGATGCTGCAGCCAATGAGCAGCCAGCGGGGGCTGCAGGACGACTGAACCTCCGCAGACAGTTTTTAATGTTTATCAGACAATAAATACTCAAGATTTTGCTTTAGTATAACTCACAACGAGTTTCACACACCTTCTCCGGCCACGTTGAGTTGTTGACACTTAACAGTGGGAAAAGCGACACATTCGCTATTCACTTGTATTATTTAAGGGTGAATGGGTAATGTAGTTTCTGCTCTGGGTGGGATGAATTAGGAAGCTTGCATTGTGAAGGGCGCTCTGAAAATCGGCAGTGCAGGTAAAAGATTAAAACCTCTATTAAAACAGATGTCCAAATGAGCGTACCGGTACGCTACAAGCACGTTCTGGGCGCACGGAGAGGTGGCAATACGCTCAAGAGCTATATTTGGAGGTGGCGGTACTGAGTACTGGTGCATACCGGCCCACTTAAAGCACTGGCAATGACTATACTTTGGAATTTTTTTGCAGTCCACTTAGAATTCAACATGGAAATCATTTTTGTTTTTTATTGGCATTGATTGTTTTGAAATTCAAATGGTACTTACATGCCTGTGTTTTTATTTCTGTAATAAATATGGCTTTCAAGCCAACAGTTAATTTGGAGGATATTGATGGTTTATTGCAGGTATGTTGTTTACATGAGAAAATCTGTGTTACAAGTTAAACAAAAATTCCAATAAACAATCATATTTTGAATTTAAATAGTTTCTTTGTCTTGAGTTTACATTAATTATTTACATTTTACATTTACATATCCAAAAAGTTTCAGTCTTTTAATTGCGATTAATCGCGATTAATCGCGATTAATTTTAAAAAATTGTGCGATTAATTAGTTAATTTTTTTTAATCGATTGACAGCACTAATATATATATATATATATATATAGACACACACAAACACACATGTAACTGTGTTTTTTTTTTTTTTGCCAAACTGCAGCAGATTCCTAAATCTGGCCTCTGCTCATAATAAAGGACATGCAGCCTGTTTATTATAGTGAGCTCTTTTATCTCTTGAGTGGGGTTCATGATGTTCTCTGAGAATTGTGGAGCCCATATGCCAAAGATTACACCTGGATCTTGTTCTAACGTTTCTGCTTCTCTCTTTGTAGTGTATGCTACCAGATGAAGCCTGCACTTCCCTTAGTGTAGAAAACATCCTCCTCATGATGATGCGCACGATGAAGACCATCACCAAGCCAATTGTGGTCGTCTCTGACAACGCGCCTGTCACTGTTAATGTACCTGTGGAACCACCTGGTCCACCACTTCCAGGTAAATACTGCATAAAAAATATATGTATTCTAATAAAAAAATCCACAAAAATCAATATTAAAATCAGAATATATGTTTCAAAGCATTCGCATGAGATGAACACTCCAGTCATTTCAGTGTTGTAGAAGAACATAGCATATATGAAGGATCATGGGAGAATGTGTGTCTGAAGTTGTATAATTGTCAGTCACACAGATCACAGGCCTTGTCTTGCTTTGTGGCGCATTACTCCCATCTGGAGTCTTTTAATACGTGGCAGTGTTGAGTATGTGTGTATTTGCATGTGTGTGTGTGTGTGTATTCAATGTGGTTTGGTTTGAGAGTATACAGAATGTGGTTCATTAGAGATGTGGGACAAGGGACTCATAGATACATCAGAGGAGAGGGAAAAGACCAGCTTTCCAATTCTGGATAGCATTTGTTTTCACTTAAACATTCTTTAAGGCCTCCATTTCCCATACAGAGAGAGAGGAATAGGGGAGGATAAGATGTTCCTATACATGAGGAATAGAGGAGGATAAGAAGAAAAAAAACATTACCGTGATGAAGAAAAGAGCTCTTATGCACTGCATACCTGCAGTATCCTTTAAGGCAGAGTGAATTTGTCATAGATAGATTGTGTAGCGTACTAGATGTCCGCAGGGTGGTGCCTAAATGTTTCACAAAGAAACTCAATTTGACCATGACTGATTTGTTCTCTTCCCTGCATCCTCTTAGCATTATTGTACCTATTGTGGTTATAGTGATTCAACTTTACTGACTTGCAGCCTTAATGAAAATCATTCCAGTTTAATAACACAATGTTGCTGTGCTGCTTGTAGCAAATGGAGCATGTGTCTATTAGTCACACCTGGTTAGGGAAATGATTGCCACTCCTGTAGGATGCAAGCTGGGATTTTATTGGCTCAAGTCAAGACTTATGTAGGTTTAGTTGTATCCGAGTGGAAAAAAAATCAAAAATCAGTTCAGTAGAAAGTAGATGACACATACCTGCGAAATGGGGAGAGAATCCAGATTGTATGTGAATTCAGTATGAATCCAATGTGGGCTCATTCTTCATAAACAGGCTTGTGTATGTTACCAACGTCAGGCTTATTTTCTCCGGTATGGATTAGTTAAACACAGATATGGCATAAAAGTAATGAAAACAGGCTTTGGGTCTCATTTTGAACACAAAGACGACTCTTGTACAGACATGGCAGGAAAGCAAACTCTCAAAAAGACTCAAAGCGCCGCTCTGGACTGGATCCCAAAGTATTTGGCTTAATCTACAAATCAAAGAGGGCAGTTTGTGGGAGTGCCATGCATTGTGAAAAACACAGCAGAACAAAACGTTGCCATCCGAAAAGATTTATGAGCAGAAAACTATAATTTCCTACCCTTAGGTTTAGATGGTTAAATTGGATGGTTGTAAATGTCTTAATTTTAATTTGATGTGCTGCTAATCAAGTTTAGGTCAGTTTTAAAGTGATTGTGGACATGACCGACTTTTCTAGGAGACACATGACAAATCCAAAATCAACATATCAACATATTTGATATCCTCCAGCTGGACAAGTTGAGTCAGTCAGGCTTTGGCCATTACACACTACACAGTTGTCAGTGAAATCTGTCAAATCTGACAGCTCAAAATCTGCAGACTGGTTCTGACTTTTGGGACTAGCACTGACTCCTACAAAAAGCAACTTAGGGGAAAAAAACATCAAGTTGTGTAGAGTTTTCCAAAACTTATGAAAAAAGAATGTTTATCAACAAAATTGAAGTGTTAAACCAAACCAGTCAGGTCTGAGATAAAACGGCACTGAAAAACTTGATTTGGGACAAAAATTGGTTTATATCTTTGTGCACCTTTATTATAAGGCAATAACTCCTCATTCTGTGAAGCGTTGTGAATGACATATTCAGGAATTATTTTTTGGACTGTCTGTGTTATTGGATTCCAACTTCCATGGTAACTTGTGGCTTCTATGAAATTATATACTGTACCACTACCTAACAACTGACTTCATAGATTTATGTTTTTGCTAAAACAGTATTTTTCTATGAATAAAATGATTTTTACTTCAAGATCTTCTGTGCTGTATACTGCTGAATCAATCAAACACATCATCTTGTTGAAGTTTGTCCCATCTTTGTCCAAAAAATACACAGAAGCTTATTGTTCTTGCGCTCAAGTTTACTTCCTTTCTAAAACCCAGCTAGCCCTAAAGAGGGCGAAGTAAAGAACAGCACAAATTCATTCTGACACTGGGGATGAGATCTTGGGCGGTGGTGACTACATAGAAATGTTGTCCAGCTCATTAGGGCTAGTTCATTTACTTCCCTCTGAGATACTTCACAGGGATTGTGGGTGGAGAAGCTCAGCCAAACTTATGGCAATGGCAGAGTAAACCACATCCCTGGCTCTGAACTTTGAGCTGACATAGCTTCTCCCAGCAATCATCTAAACATACAAGCTTTTGTTCTCTGTTCTGTTTTGCTTCCTCTTGTAAGCCATAAATACTGTACATGCTGGGATTCTACTTTTATTATTGATTTTATGCCCTGCTTAAAGGGATAGTTCACCCAAAATGTAAAATTCTGTTATCATTTGCATTCCTAACCGGTATGAATTTGAAACACAAAAGACAGTATTAGGAAAATCAGTGGAATCCACTTTTCAGTGTATTAAAGGCATTTTTCATGCTTTATAAAATTTAGGGAAGGTAAAATTTTAGAACAATAAAAAACGATCTTCCTAAAACATTTTAATTCCCCCTCTTTACCCAGGCCTCAAAAACACATATGTGACCCTGGACCAAGTCGCTGGAGTATATTTTTAGCAGTAGCCAAAAAATCGTTGTATGTATACATTTTATAAAAAATTATATTATGCCAAAAATCATTAGGATATTAAGTAAAGACCATGTTCCCATGAAGAAACTTAATTTTTGATTAGTAATATGCATTGCTAAGAATTCATCTGGACAACTTTAAGGGCGATTTTCTCAATATTTTGATTTTTTTTGCAACCTCAGATTCCAGATTTTCAAATAGTTGTATATCAGCCAAATATTGTCCGACCCTAACAAACCATACATCAACGGAACGCTTATTTATTCAGCTTTCAGATGTTATATAAACCTAAATTTTCGAAACATTTACACTTAGGACTGGTTTTGTGGTCCAGGGTCACATATATAGACAGTTATGTTAATGGCAGGCTTTATGTTTTTAAGTTGCCCTCCACAGATGAGATATAAGGGACGGTTCTGATGGGGATTCAGGGTAAAGGGTAAAGCATGAGGTGGGAGCTGTTACATAGCGCTCCAGCGATAGTCTGTCATCAATCTGTCAAAGGAGATAAAAATTTGAAGGTACTCTTTCTGAGAATAGCCTCCATTGTGCATGGGATTTTGGCACTGGACCAGACAGGCTATGAAGCTGGCGGCCACACAGGGTCTATTGTGCTGTGTGATGATCAGTGATCATTAGAGCTAATTAGAGCTCTGAAAGTCATTCAGTTTGTGGCGCGAGTCCAAGGAGATGCTTGGCTTGCTCACGGATGCCAATGCGAAGCCCATACAAAGCATATGCTATTACTTTATACAGCACATGGCCACCAAACACTTACACCACACAGCATTTAAACATCATGAACCATATCATGCACGCTATCCTGAGATAAAAAACAGACACTAGAAGTCAAATGTTTTGTAAAAAATAAAATAACCATATGTTCACCAAGCTGTAAAAAGAAACCTGTACTGAAACCTCGACCGCAGAGTGAGAAATGTTAACCACTACATGCTTAACAGACATTATTTAATACGTTTATTAACGTTTTTCTTTCAGGCATTATATATTTCCTGGACACCCCAACTGTGGTGGGCATCGCTTTTGCTGCCTTTGTGATTGGAGCCCTTCTGACTGGAGCTCTATGGTTCATCTACTCACATACAGGTGAGAAAATACTGCAAATTAACTTCACAGCCTTGACCTTCATTCCCATTCCCTGCATCCCACTAATAAGTACTTAGAGTTATGCATGGTCATTTATCATATTGTCAAAATAAGAAAGGAAACATGCTCCTTTTTGATAATCGGAAGGGCTTGCCAGTTCTCTTAGCAGCAGCGATATGTTAACAATAACATATTGACTCCAAGCTTGTAAATATATCCCGTTCGTCAGCAGAAGCGCATCTGTCTTTTCCGTTCTTTCAGGCATTGGGGGGGACTGCTGGATGGTCGGCAGTATTTTGGGTACAATAGCCCGAAGGGGACTGGAATTCCCCCTCTCTGCTGTTAGGGTGTCTCCAGGCCTCACAGGAAAATACATATACAATCCTCCCACTGAATGCCAAGATCACCCGCCCCTCCTCCCTGCATTGCCCTGTCGTCGCCAGGCCTTCGACCTCTGTTGACCGTCCAGAGGAAGCGCATGCACTTTCTTAGCTCCCATTTCCATCCTTTTGCATTCCAGCTAGTCCGGTCACTGCTTTCTGTCCTCAGAGCCGTTGACTTGCTACCGTTTCATGGCACATGATTGAAAGGAGTCACTGTTCCAGAATCTGTAGTTGTGTAGGCCGATGAGTATCAGTATGTTGACTGAGGATCAAAGCCATTCTGGATTTCATCTTTTTGGGGTTTTTAGAACATGTATATCTTGGATATATCCGTGTCTTGACATAAAAGGAGTCATGTTTAGCTTTTATTAGCTTTCATTTTTATTCCAGGTTTTTTTTTTTTTTTCAAAAACATAAATCAGTGTAATTTATATTAATATTGCCTGTGGTAGTCAGTTGGGATGACATTATCCAGCTGTGTTTCTGCTCACTGTTGTTAAAAGTGACTGAAGAGCTCATATCAAGTAGCCCCAGAGAATGAGTTTATTATTGTGTGCCTGTTTATACTGGCATCTCAGATCAGGGTGACACTTCTGAATTTGACTAACCTTTAAGTTCATTTAAGGTAAAAACCTTGATTTTTATTATCAGAAACAGTTTTAAAATGTGGAAATGAAAAAAAAAAAAAAAAAACTGTAGTTGTGGCGTAAGCTTTAATGATTCCAGCCATGTGTTTTTCATCATGGCATTGATTACTTAATACAAGCCAAAAGCCTATTAAACTATGGTATTGTAAAGTATTCAATCATACTAAAATAGCCCTATATGGAATCATTTTTGATACTGACGTTAACCCCAAGTGCTTTTCGTGTTTGGAAAAGCCTAAATTATTGACTCGTGTCAGATGAAAAAAAATGCTAAAAGATGAAAAATTTGAAAGCACGGAGGTGCAAGAAAATGGCAAAAAATGAAAGGCAAAATCCTCCTCCTCTCTGACAGTTAGACCTGCAGAATTATCATCTGTTTTTCCTTTTTACTTTGGCTTTCTCAAAGACAAATAATAGTCCATGTTATGCGGTGTAGTGCAGTACAAGGGTTACAGACTTTTTTTTTGCCAAGAACCCCTAATTGAGATATGATGAATATGAAAAAATGAAATATGGGCTTTTGTATTTTCATTGTACTTAAGCCAAAATGTGATTCAAATATTATATGGAAATAATTTACTCAAATTTTGTTAATTAATAGCATATTTCTTCTAACCATTGAAGTAATTCTAAATGTATTTAAAAATTCATTTCACATTTATTTTTATTTTTTATAGAAGAAACCTTGGTTCCTTCTTGCTGCTTCTGGGGTTCAACCAGACTTCAGTTTGCAAACCCCTAGTGTAGCATAGTACAGTGCTTTTCTAGTAAGATCTATATTGTATTATGCTATTTATTAATATTTTGAAATAGCTTTTATTTTCATATTTTCAATTGTCTTTTTTATTTTGTTATGTGGTTTTGTCATTGTTAATAGTTATTGATGTTTCAGTTTTAGCTTTAGTACTTTTTTTTTTTTAGAACTGATTTTATTTTATTTAAAAGTTTAAATTTGTCTATTAATTTAATATTAATTACACTTAAAAGAAACAACACTGGTATAGTATAGTAAAACATTAAATTCACACTTAATGCATGTCCTTCACTCTTTTACACTAAAAGTCTATTGTGGAATGAATATAAGATTAAGAGTAAAGAGTAAAACATACATTAGATGTGCTTCTATTTTAGGGCAAGCAGTGTGTGGAATGTTGCAGGAGTCTGTTAGAAAACAGCTCCTTGTAATCCTGTCACCATCCCTGTCGTAGATCACACTGATAGGTTAAGGACGTTGCCCCTGTGCACACAGAGTAGGAGTTACACAATGAAATGACACGGTCGAGTGGAAGAGGTCAACAAGCTGCCATCAAACTCTTTCTCACACATACGCCAAAATGCATCTCTGTTTGGGATAGTGTTTCATATAATTATACAACCAACATATGTTGTCAGTCCTCGCGCTGTCACTGTGTATGTTTGCGAGATGATTGGTCATAAAAGAGAGGTTGACTGAGGCAGATAAGCCTCTGAGTTTAGTACACAGCGCTGGATGAGGAAATAGGCTGTTTTTAGCTGGAGCTCTTGGCAGCACATCTCTGGCACATATTAGCAGCAGAGGGGCCTTAAACAGGGAAGCAGACGCACGTCCAGTTGAGCTGAGAAGAGAAACACACATGCATATAAACACACTTCCAATTTACAATAGTGGGCTGGTGGAATTCATCTACAGACGTTTTTACAGAGATTTAAGATGAATGTAGTGTAGGAGAGCGGAGTGCTTATTAATATCGGTGTTTTAGTCGAATGGCAAGTATGTGAAGCAAACCTGGAATTTGATTAAAACTGTTCAACCCTCTGTCAGGCGCAAGCTCTCTACAAGATGAATTGCATGCATTCTTCCTTGCCGCTCTGCTTCAGAGTTGAGGCCTCTGATAGAGGAATGTTTATATCCATCTAGAACAATAATCAGTGAAGACAAAGAGAGAGGAATGAGACAGACGTTAAGTCTTGTTCCAAAACGGAGTATACAACCCTCCCTAGATGCCTTTTTTGGCCAAATTCAAATACAGCAAAGCACGTTTCCTTTAGGGAAAGCAATTCAAGTCCAGTGGTAATTTAAACAAAAGATGACGAGAGAACTGTTGACGGTGTTTTGTTTGATATGTGAAAAGAAAGATATGTGACCATGTGGAAATGAGCCAGTGCTGTATTTATACTTTTATAAGTGTAAATGAAAGTTAATGTAAGTTTGTTAGTATTAAACTACTATATAGATTATAATAATAAAACTGCATACACTCTCAGAAAAATGTGCAAAAATAGCTTGTCACTGTGGCAGTACCATCAAAGGACACCTTTGTACCTTCTTTACCCCAAGAAGGTTTATAATAGCACCATAAGAGTACATATTACTACCTTAAGGGTTGTGTGACTACTCTGAGGTACTAATATGTGCCCTTTAGTGGTAAAGAAGGTATAAATGTATCTTCTTTGAGGATACCGCCCCAGTGACTAGCTGTTGTATCCATAAAGGCAGTTTTGTGTGTGTGTGTATGTGTTAAGGCATTGGGATGAATGTTTGTTGTTCCTTGTAATGTCAGGTGGTGCAATACATTTAAATAAATACTAAAAGTATAACTAAAAACAATAATATCAGTGTTAAATTATTTAAAATATAAATATTATAAATAAAATATTTAAAATATGAGAGTTTTGGGTTCCCCAAAGAATCCTTCAGTGAGCAGCTCTTAAAAAAGAAAATTCTCAGGCTCCGTTTACACTAGAGCGTTTTCGTTTTAAAACGCATAACTTTTGATACGGTTACGCCTATTGTTTACACTACTCTGGCATTTTCGACCCTCGAAAATAGAGACTTTTTGCAGACCCAGTTTTAGTTTGAAAACTCTGGGGTTGCGTTTTAGTGTTAACGGACCAAAACGTAGACTTTTGAAAATGATGGTTTGGGTTCCCACATTCGCTCTGCGTATCCTTGATGACCGTGTAAACAATAACATCATGCACATTGTTGTAGCCATAGATATATAGGTAGATTCCCCATCCGATCGCTCCAAGCACATAGACACATCCGCAATCTAAATAATAGGGAATCTACCTATTCATATCTATGGCTGTACCTGCATGAATGGTCATGTGACATGCATTTTAGGTTGTGTAGTGTAGACGGAGTTCATTTCTGAAACACTGCAGAAACACCAGAAAGAACCTTTATTTTTAACAGTAAAGATGGTCATATGGTGATACTGTACATATCAAACATTGTCATCTGTCACAAACTTTCCAGTCTGCTGCTACTGAAGCTATTCTGAAGTGCACAAAATGAATATACTCCCAAGTGCACCAACAAAACCACTTAATGCAAAAAAACTGAACAAGCACACGCACAAAACAATCATAAATGCTGTCTACGTCTGAAAGGGTTACTATGCTTTCAGGGCTTAACAGTTTCTGTCTTTCTGAGATATCTGAATCAAAGAAAGTCCCATTTACTGCGAGTCATTGTTTTCTTCATGAATCTGAACACTGTCTTTTTCTACGTGTCTCTGTAAGCCTCTTTTAAACATCTTCTTTATCCATCTCCCTCTTCAGGTGGCACAGCAACAAAGCAGCAGGTGCCAAAGTCCCAGCCGGTGTCTGAGAACAGCAGCGCGGCTCACAGCATCGGCAGCACACAGAGCACACCGTGTTCAAGCAGCAGTAATGCATAGAGCAGCTTGGCTGATGATGCTTCCATCGGCACTGTATGGAAGAGTCTGTGTTTCGTAGCATAACCCGAGGCCTTATTATTTTCATTATTTGGAGCTGTTTAGGCTCAATATCCAAACAGCTGAAAAAAGAGGTGAGGGAAATAACTAAATAATCAAGATCCAAGAGTTTTGCCTTATATGGTTAAGATCAGTGTGAAAATAACAAAGGCTGTTTACACCAGTCATTATTGCATGAAGTCAGTCTTGACGGACCGTTATTACTCTGCGAGGTTACGCAAAGGCTCAGTCTTCACCAAAACAAAGATCAGTGCTTTGCCTAATCAAGCATGCATATTTGAGACATCTCTAATAAATAGGCCAGTATCACTATAAACTATTCATTATCTAATTTCTTGAATACCCAAATGCCAATCATTTAATTCTATGTAATTCTGACTGGTCTTCAGGATCCAGACGCTATGAGTGAAGGGTGTAAAAGCCTTTGTCAGAGGCATTTTCAATGTATATTGTAAAATAATGTATATTCTGTGAATATTGTATGAAATGCATAGATTTAAAGTGGAAATAACTCCATGAAAAGCTGTAACTAAAGCCAGATATTTATCAGAAGATTATAAACCATTTAAAACATAATTTTAAAATTATAGATTTAATCATAAAGGCAAATATGAATTAATTTACAGATATACATGCACAAGCGCTTTCCCAGAATCAGCCTTTTAAAAGATAGTCGCAAGATGATAAGAAGTAGTAGTATAGTGGTATAATAGTTTTTTCCACCCAAATTCTGATGTATAGATAATTGCAGATGATAAGAATAATAATAAGCATTGTATGACTAAAAATGGACTTATAGATTTTATATGCTGGGCATTGTTATTCAACATTAGTATAAAAAGTAATGATTAACAAACAGCAGACTGTAATGTTTTGATATATCTAAATGAGCGTTTGTTGAGAAGGAGTTGATGTGCATAGACACAAAAGATGTACATAATCTAATGCCAAAGAATGGACAATTACTTTCCTGTCTTTTAATGTTACAGCAGTCACAGTGGTGTGTATGTTTAGGTACTAACCTACCACTAAAGTGAACACAAAATCAACATTTCTCAAAAAAATAAAATAAATAAATAAAAACATTATTTCTGAAGTAAGTTCAGTTTGGGATTTTGTGTAGAACATGCATACAGATACACTTGTAAAGTGCAAGAAATGTATGAATGCAAAGCCAGAGTAATCCCACCGTCAAAACTTTACATGAATGTCATAACATTATAAGTGCCTTACCTTTGAGTTTATACATTATGAGATAAAATGAGACAAGAAGGGAAGTGGTGTTTGCTTAGCTCTAGGCACAGTATATAGCCACTGATGTAAAAATGGCTGCATCTAGTCGTTTGTTTTTACTATCTAATGTTGCTTTTTTGTGTGTGTGTTGCTTGCTACAGACTGTACCTATAGAATGTACTTTATTTTAAGCCTTAATTCCATTGTAAACTTGTATAAATGTCTCCTGTAAGAGGAAAGAGATGAAACATTTATTTGTGTATAAAGTTATATTTTTCTAGAGATATATATATAGAGCCACCCTATAATTCTATCTGCATACTGTGAATTTTTGTGGGCATATTTCTATATAATGTCAACGTGTTTTCTCTAAATCTAAACATAGTCCATAATGCTGAAGTGATCTGCATTCACGGATATTTTCCTGACCTAATAATACGATGTCTTATTATAGATATATATTTTTACAACTATCTTTTATATGAGAACACTATAATATTTGGAATATAAAATAGATTTTGATGATGCAAATGTTTTTATCTCTCTTTTAAGCTCTTCGCCATTTAAAGATCTGTTGGGTGTGTGTTTGGTCACACTGTAAGCTCTATATATCCATGTTTGTGGGTTTAAATGGATGAGTGTATATGCCTAGTCCTTGTCTTGTGTCTTTTGGGAATGTTTAAAACAATGCTGTCATGTCTAACAGAGTTTGAATCTCTGCTAGGTGTTATCAAGGGTCATTTAATGGCTGTAGAGTTAACAAAGGCCTTATTGGTTTTATTTATCAAAAGGTTTTTGTTTTTTTCCATTCCAGTAAACACTCTGTATCATGATAAACTCTTTATTTTAAAATTGAAGTTCAAACCACTGTGTTTGACTCCGTGGCGTGAAATAGATTGTGCTGTCTTTCTGTTTGTTATCTACCTCATTTGTGTGTAAATGGTTTCATTGTCTTGTCGTCAAGAATATTTTACTGTACATATTGTGTAGAGCTTGATGTTACGTAAAATATATCGCATCAAAAGTTTTCTTTCACAGATTTGACAGTTCACTCGGCGTCAGTCATCAGACTTTCCGACAAAAGGGGAAAATCTGAAAGTTGTAAATGTGAACCTTTCAGAATTAGACCTCAGATTATCCAGACCGTCTTGCTCTGAAACTATATACTATTTGTGACCATTTTTTTTGTTTAGTTCCTCCGATGGTATGTGAAACTACAGTCTAGTGTTTGTAAATACAATATGCTGTAAATATGCATGCTTTATGTATGCTCTGTATATACCAAATAAATTCTTGTAATCTTTCGGGAGTGTGTTCTTGTGCTCATTTAAAAGTATAAACCAAGCCACACATTGTGTCCACTAATGGAGAGTGTCAACCAGGACATTACTTAAAATAGTTCTATAAAAAAAAAAATATATATATATATATATATATATATATTCATTTATTTATTTTTTTACCAGTTTTTTTTCTTCTGTTTCCAGTGCTCTATAAAGCACTGTTATCCTCTGCTCGGACTGTTTAGTCACCATGCTGTTCGACAATGAGTTCATTGCTTGATGTACACCATGTGGAGATCTGGCACCCAAACCACATGAGCATAATGTGCATATAGCATATATATTTACACCGACATATACAATATTTACTGACTTTAACCTAGACATGGCCTTTGCCAAAATTTGACTGGACAGCATCAGAGTTAATAAAAAAATAAATGTATAAAGTAATAATAATATATATTGTAACAACAATATTTTACAGGTCTAAGAGAATCGTGAAGTGGTGACATCATTTTCAAACTGGCCAACACTGTCCAGCATGGGGCAATGAACATATGACATCACCTTCTCAGGAAGAGCCCAGACTGTCAGCCTGCATGATCGACTGACTGTGTCATTTATGGGACGTTTCCATAAAATAGTTTTCCAGAATAATATTACTTGTAATGTCATTCGTCAAATTGGTTATCGACTTTATTTTTTTCCAGTTTGAGATCATGATGACCACATCACAATAGGTTGCAGAAAAAAATAGACTTGATTCACTTAACATGGAACAGGCTTTGAGACGTAATCAACAATGACTCAATGTAGGTCGTAGAGTTTATATTGGGTTTAGGTGATGTGAAGAGAAGGGTTGAGGCTGAGGATGAGGCCCATTGTTGATACTCACCGTTTAACCACTTAAAATAGTCAAGTGGAATATATAAAGTGGAATATAAATAATACACTATATAAAGACATAAAACTGGGGGCTCGTCCGGGATGTTTTAGTCCCTGAAGCAAGGGCCTAAAATACTACATGCTTTATATTGAACACCTAACTATGTTATTGGCCCTTGTCTAAACTCTACACTCCAAACTGCTTATAACATTTTTATGTCAGACATACAAATAGTAGGTACATAACATTTTACATAGCCTACATGATATTAAATTAACTGATTTTTCAGGCAATTGGTAAGTTTTGATGACTTTTAAGTAGGCACAAGTATTTTCTGAGATTGCTGTCTAATAAAGACATGAATATAATATGACACCTGCACCTGAGATTCTGTTTCATTGGCAAACCTTTTCCACAGGGTGAAATCTTCACATTTGTGGGGTCGGGTCTCAGTATAGTCCCACCCCAACAGCTGGCCAATTAGCCACATGAGGGATTAAATATACAGCATTAAATATGGCTGCCAGTATCAATAAAAAGCATTTAACTTTGCTGAGTCGCCAACTCTATTTTGATGACAGCACTGGGGTTGCTGTATATTTAGCTAAAGAGGGTGGGAGGGCTCAGTATTTATGGCTGGAAACACTGGAGAGTCTCCAGCGCTGAAATCCATAGCCATAAAATTATACCACATATAATGAAACTGCTCTGTCATGATTGCATGCCAACAAAAACCACCACTCAAATACACACATCCACGCATACTGTAATAGTGCATGTGTGTATTCTTAAGTAATGCATAAGTCTATGAATGTATGTTTACATATGCATACATATAACATATGACTTTATTCAGATTGGCACCCACACATTTGTGTTTGCCAATGTACAGAAACTCTGTATTGGTCTTCTTAAAAAATATATATATATATTACAGTAACATTAAGTGTGTTAACAGTTAATTCTTTAGGTATCAGGGACTGATCATGAATAATACTTTAGAGCATTTGTTAATCTGGGTTAATATTTTCTACATACTGTAGATAATATATTATTGAGGCCTAGAATTTCTAATTGTATAGTTGTGTTTCTTTGTTCTACAGAACATAAAATAAGATATTTTGAAGACCGTTTTAACTGTTGTTGTCCATATAATGAAAGTCAGTGGGATCCAAAACCTAATATAAATAAATCACAATCGCTCTGTGAAATTAATTCACAATCACTTTGAACAGATTAAAGCTGATGTGATTCAAGTGACTTGTGAATTCAGGAAACTTTCATAATATGCAGTTGAAATATTATTAAAAATATCATCTCCTGTGTTCCACAGAGGAAAGTCAACCCAGTTTGAACTTCTTCTTTTTTTTTTTTTTGTAAAGTGTTACCAGAAAAACTAAACAACAGGGTCATATGAGTGCTAAATAAATAAATAAATAAATAAATGACGGAAAAAAAACCCCCACAAAAGAATGAAACAAGACTTTCTTTATTCTTTTTTTTTGTGTAATTGCTCTTATCTGTGAAAGCTGTGTATAAATCGTGTTATCATTCAAAACACAGTCAACCCCAGACTTTGCAACCACACTCGCGAAATAATGCAATGGCACCCATGGGCCACACACCAACATCAACAACCGTATCGGCATGGAGACGAAACTGTGCCCCAAATTGCAGTCTCAGCCCCAAATGAGAACCAAATGCTTCAAGCCCCACGAATGAAATATCTGGAGGCAGATGAAAATGACTTAATATTTCTATGCACACATAATGGAAAAATTAGATACAGATGACTTTTATCTGAGAGTTGCAGTATTAGTGGAGGTTGAGATGGAAGGAGTGTGAGGATCATTTTGTCCTCATTACATGTAAACTAGAACGACTGCACTATGACTAAAATCCCTGCTGGTGATGAATTGAGTTTAACCCTAGTGGGTTTCTGTCATGTCCGTTTGGCTCTTTACCAGTGAAACCGCACTTGTGGCTGACTTTAATAGAGTGAATCACTCCCTGAGAGAGAGAGAGAAGGATTATTATCCATCCGCTGCTCTTTTTTGTTTTGCTTTTCTGAGGGGGCCACAACTGAGTCAAAAGTCAAAATACACAAATCCCTTCCTCTCCTTTTTTTCAATTCTCATCAAAAACACGAATCTATTTTTCTTTCTTTGCCATTTTAAATATCACTGATCAAGACCAGCTGAGAGATTTCTTGCAGATAATACTAAAAAAGAAGATCATTGTCTTCATACTGTGCTGTGTAAGTACTTAAGTATGATGAAGGTAACAGCTTTGGTTTGCTGTCCAAGATTCAACGCTCAACTTGAGCTGGAGCGTAGTGAGGTAAAGGTCAAAAGTGTATAACGGTGTCCAGAATGATATATATTATTAACATTGCTTACCGTTTACAGATTTGTGACAACTTTGCAAATATTGTATAAGTATTCAAACCCGTAACTCAGTACCTGAAGCACCTTTACAGCCTCAAGTCTTTTTTAAGTGTATGATGTGACAAATTTGCACATCTGCATTTGGAAATGATCTGCAGTTCTTCTATTCAGTTCTTCACCTTTCAAGCTCTGTCAGGTTGAATGGGGGCTGATAGATATTTCAGGGATCTCCAGAAATGTTAGACTGGGTTCAAGCCTCAAGGCTCTAGCTGGGTCATTTGAGGGACAATCTACAAGCCACTTTCACAGGCCACTCTTGCAATGTCTCAGCTTTGTGCTTAGGGTCATTGTCCGGTTGGAAGGAGAACCTTATGCCCAGTCTGAGGTCCTGAACACTCTAGACTAGGTTTTCATTAAGGCTGTGTCTATATTTTGCTGTATTGAGCTTTCATTCTACTCTGATGAGTCCCTCCAGTCCTTGCCGCGGAAAATGGTACTGTGTAGGTTATGAGATTTGTCTGGTTTCCAGCAGACATGATGCTTGATGCTTGTACTGTCTGAGAGTCAATAAGGTTTTTTTTTTCCTTTTGCAAATTTGCAAAATTGTCACAAATGTGTTTTTTCTTTTTTTCTTTTTTTTTTTTTTGCTTTGTCAATAATGTAATTTTAATATATGGCATGATTAGATGAACCAGCTCCTCCCATAACTTTCTTTAGAACTCCATTTAATTATCCATTTAAGACTTCTTAAAAAAGTTCCTTCAATAAAGAACCCAGCTGTTGTCTTTCGTAAGTCATATGGCATAAATTCTCTAGGAGAACCAGTTGCTCTTTATATAAAATTCTTGCACTTTTCTATCAAACAGCTCTTTAATACACCACCGCTTCAGTATCTGCCCTTTTCAACAGACTGTAAACAACACCAGATGCACTACCTGCCACCACTGTGCACCTGAATTTAGATTGGTGGAGAAAAACTTCCTGATCAAGCTACAAAAAGTTAAAGCAGATGCAAAAAGTACTATGACTGCAAGTTCTTTTAGTCACTGGCTCCGCCTCAGGTCTGAAACAGATATGCACTCAACAGCTGCAGGTGTTGAGACATGTCTCAATATTGGAAATTTAGTTCAAGAATGGGCCTCTATGATTACATGTTTCTTGCTACCTCCTGTCGAACAGCATGACTGAAATACACCTTGGCCGTTATTTGGTCATGCTGCACATAGTTTTATGTTTGGAATTGGCTGATGTAGAGTGAGACTGCAACCAGTTTTGTCATCATTTCATGGTTCTTCTTGTAACGTACTGATCTACATACATTTTGGCAAGTCAGAGATTAACATAATATTATAACTTGCTTCTGCACAACATGACATGAATGCACAAATGTGTAAGTCACGTTGTGAATGTGAATTTCATTGCAATGCTCTAAAAAAGACACGACTGATGCCGGTCACGACAATGGCAGGTTGATAATATGGCGGATTGAAAAATATTCATACGGCACATATGCATTCTTTTAAAATATGCTTTTTACATTTTACAATGTAAGTTCCTCATGAAATGTCAAATGCAGTATCTACTCTTAAGACACAATTTTGGAAGCAGTGAATAGTTCACTAAATCATATAGAGTTTGCAATTTTGTATTATAATAGTGTACTTATGTTATTTCAGGAGTACAGGTTTTCAGGACAAGGACAGTAAAAAAAAAAAAAAAAAGAATTCTGGTAAATTTTTTAAAAACAAACCGCATGTCTTGGGATTGGGGGTGGAACCAGAGGACACAGGAAACATCAATGTATATGAGTTTCAGTTATAGACAAAACAATTGTAGTTATAGACTACAACCAATCATCAATGTAAAAATTAACTCTGCCAGATATGTAATCCCTTTTTTAATGTAATTATCTTGCTTCAGTTTTTGAGACTTATCCTAGATTCTGTTTGGATTTACCTGAAGCTTCCGGAATGTTTCCCTTTGCAAGCAGTGGAGGAGTGTGTCCCATGACTGTAGAAGAGAAGGGTCATCGGTGACGTGCAGGGTCAGTTATTTTGTGTATTTGCGTTGACTCCTCTGGGAGCAGAGGCCATGTACAGTTCAAAGATAAAAATGTGAGAAATGTTGAAGTCAGTCAGGGCACAGTGCATGTGTGGTAAGAGCTGTGTTTTTCAGAGCAAGCTCTCAGTCATCAGAGCGCCGTGTTTGATTGATGGTCCATGTAGAGAAGAAGAGGCTGCTTTGTTGGTGACCACCCAGCCTCATCGAACCGACTCACAGGGACCTGTGAGTCTTTCCTCTGCCCTGTTTTCTGGTTTTCACGTTTTCCTGTGCAATACCTCCCTTCTACACATACAACCGGATACTGCACTGGTGTTTACTGTTTTTACTGTTACCAGGAAATGGATCATTCTCACAATAAGACACCCCATTTCCTTATATGAATTGATATTCAAAATGCCTAAAACTCATTCAATTTTTTGGTTCAGACAATTTATGAACCTATGCCAGTAGATGAAATATATGTCTGTCCCTTAGTTCTTTCAGTTTACTTTCAGTTTACTATGATAATTTTGCGTATCATGTACTGTTTTGTATATATAAGCAAGATTGTGCTTGTTTGGCCACAGATAAACACAACCATGCTGATATTTATTCTTCTTCTGCACAAGTATGATAGTGAGTGTGCTGCTGCTTTTATAGAACCGTCCAGCACACAAGAACTTAGTTGAGAAATGCACGTTTCAGATCAAATTTGGCAATTTAGTACTGTGACTATATATGTACAGTTTGAGTAGGTACATATACTGTGTATTTGGACACATAGTTTTTATTATTTTAACTATTGACAAAAACATATTAAAGTTAAAGTTATATAATGAATATGGATTTAAAGTGACACTTTAACAAATTATTTGAAGGGTATTCTCAACGCAGTTTAGAGGTAAGGTTAAGGTATTACTGCTCTTTAATTTGTACCTCCCCTCTTTTTCAAGGGACCAGAAGTAAGTGGACAGTTGACTCAAAAGCCATTTCATGGACAGATGTGGGCTATTGCTTCATTATTTCTACATCGATTAATCAGGTAAAAGGTCTGGAGATGATTCTAAGTGTGCCATTTGCATTTGGAATCTGTTGCTGTGAACCCACATCGTGCAATATTATTTATATATGTATCTCTGATGGATTTTGTGGAATGTAAATATTTTATCACAGATCCCTTAATTCACATGTTTATTTCTACTAAATAATGAGAGGGAAAGAAGAATTTGTCTACATAAAGTGCTTCTAATTTCCCTTTGCGGTCAGCCGCTGGTATTTGTGAGTAGCACACTGGCTCTGATATGAATGTGTTTAGCCGGCAGCTGGTATTTGTGAGAAGGGCAGTGCTTTTGGCACTTGCCGACATAATGGCTGGATTTTTCAGGCTTGTTACCTTAAAGTTTCCCTGAGGAGTCCTGAGGCGCTTCCTGTCAAAAACAGAATAGCAGACGTTCAGTCTGTTTTGCACTTAGGTCAGTCCTGGCCAGAGTTTGTCTCTCCATGTGTCATTCTCTTTTACTTAATCGCTCTCCTCTTAACCCTTTTACAGGTACACTCATAAGAATGAATATTATTATTATTTTTCTTTTATTTATTTATTTATTTATTTTTGCAGTTCCTTGGAGCAATAATAACAATTAATAATTTTTTATTGTTGTTGTAATTACCATTACTTTTATAAGCCTCAAATGGTTAAAATGACAGTTAATAGTAATAGTCCTGGTAGAGTGAATTCTTTGCATATAAAGGGTTTTGGGTTCAATCCCCAGCATCACAATTGTTTAATGCTACTCATTCACATTAGATCATATGTCTACCGATGCGGTCTTATTATTACGGAAGTAAAAAGCACTAGTGATGTTGCTCAGTGATGAAGAGCACATGCTGAGCATGTATGATGTTCTGCATTAATTCCCAAGCAACTACACAAACAGTCAATAATATAATGCATGATTAATGAGTACAGAAAACTGCTTAGCCTTCAATCCCCAACATCTCCAAACCATTGTTAGTTTCTCCACACTTAACATCATGGCTTGCAATGCATACATATTGGCTATAAATGTGTTAAAATCAGCTGCAAAAATTGTATAGACATGACTCAGCAATTTTCTGTAAAGAAAATTCCAGCATAATTACTCATTATGTGCTCCAGTGATTAAGAGGACCATTTAACTGTAAGCACTGAGAGTAGTTTACAACAGGAACGTTTCACATCAGCTGCTCTGTTAAGTTCATTCTTACTTTAATGAAAAACGAAAGAAGAAGTGGGGCTGGAGGCTGTTTATCAGTTTATGCTGTCAGAAAGAGCAGATCTCTTTAACCTCCCTCTTCTGTAGGATCAATAACGTTCCAGAGACATTACCATGTGTGGATCACATAAACAGCTCGGAGAAAACCCAGACCTGAAAGCCAGTTTTCATTTGTGGATTGGCCTTCATACTGAGACGTTTGTATCTATCTGCTCTCGAACCTGTCAAATGGTTGGGCTATGATTTAAATTATCTCTTAACGATTCCACAATAGTTTTCACAAAAAATCATATCGTTTTGCTTATTCCAAATGTAAACAATCCCCCGCCAGCCTCTTATTGGACTTCATCTGGAGTGCAAACTAAGCAAAGTTCTTCCCCAAATAAGGAATGAGTAGAAGAAATACAAGGGTAAATCCAGGACTATTTATTTAAAGTGACTTTCTAGTTTATGAATACCATCTGTAACCAGTTTTCCATTATGCTTATATATTTTTGAGGTAGCTTATCCTACAGTGGAGCACAGCTGTGCAAAATACCATGACTTGCTATAAAAAAAAACACAACAACAACATGTCATATTAAATGTGTGATTTATCTGTAAAGGATATGAATGAGGACTCAAAGGGCTAAAATTCAACATTTCAGATATTTGAGATTAAAACTTCATATAATGAATATATACATAATTTAATATAAATAAAAATATTTCATATAAAGATCCATAAAAATACTTGCCGTTCCTATTTTCCCTGTTAGGTAGTAGGAAAAAACATTTTCCCCCACATATTAACAAGCATTTTTTTTTTCCACCCACACGAATGACTGGGTTTTATTGGTCCACTAACACCTCATTGGCTCTTTAAATCAAGGGCTCTTATTGATATTGTGTTCTATGGTCTGCACAGGTGGCAAGCTGTAGCACAAACGCCTCACAAAAAGAGAAACACACTTTGATGAGTAATGCTTTCGGCAGCTGGATTGTCCATCTGCATATTTTTGCAACGCTCTAGTCGAGATATTTTCGCAACATTGACTCATACACACAGGGGAATATGCCTATTACGAGAAATCATGAAATTCAGCAGTACGGCTTCACTTCACCCATATGACTGAAGGTGCTAGAGAAGACATAAATAAAGATGAGAAGGTTTAAATATATATTTCAAAATAAAAAAAAGAATATGAGAGTACAAAATATGTTTTTTAAGGGCATTTGTGGTGAATCAAGCATGGAAGAGATGCGATAAGTAAAGAGTAACAGCTGGCAAACATTGCACAAGTGAAGACCTGGACAAAATCTAATTGTTCAAAAGTTCAATGACTTTTTGATTGTCTTTATCTTTTGGTTAGGTTCAGTTTGGTACCATGGGTATATGATTGAAACGTCAATTCCATTCCATTACTCCATTTCCACCACTGTTTAACAGTCTACCTGAGCCTTTTTTCCTTATGGATCTGTAACGCAGGTGTTCTCCATCAAGCTAATTAAACAATCAGAAAAACAAGAGGAAACAATTACTACAACGGCAGTAATAATTACCAGGCTTGCATTGAGACGTGAGCTAACCACACTTTCAGCAGTGCTTCTCCCTGACTCTCCAGACAGTAATATGCCAGCCTATAAAAAGTGCTTGATATATAATTAACAAGAAAGGGTGGCAACAAATCAAGATGTTGAAATTATGTACAAGTAAACTTATTTCCCAATGGATTCTTTCAACACAGTGATCATTTGACATGCGTTGGCATTTTTATATAACATAATCAATGCATAATTAAAGCTGTGCGTCTGTTTATGGAAGAACCACATTTTTTTTAGAATATTCGTATGTGGCTCCACGGCAAAGATCTAGGACTATTGATGGTTGCAATCAGTGTTTTGGGTGAGAGAATGTTCTGGAGGTTGATTTTGATTCAGTTTTGTTTATTCACAAGCGTGATTAAAGTGACGGGCCAGAGAAATAGGCTTTTGGGAATAAAATGAAAGCAAACACGGCCAAACCTCAGAAGAATGGGGTCTTTTGTGTTTTCTATCTAGGATCTGGGCACTGTAGCCATAAGAGAGAGAAAAAAAAAGTTATTCAATCTTATGTAAGTCTCAGTGTCTGCCACGGACGATATGCTACACTGGTGATGATTTGGGACAGCTTGTGTAAAACTGTGTGAAGATGACCTTCTCCATTATAAAATACAAAGAACAGCCTGTGGTGCATGACTAAATCCTGTTTTCATTTCATCACTTTTTTTCTCCAGGTCATAATTAAGTGTTTGTAACTTCAAAAACAAAATTAAAATAATTGTTCACCCAAAAATGAAAATTCTGTCATCGATTACTCATGTCTTTCCAAACCCGTAAGACTTTCATTCATCTTCCGAACACAAATTAAGATATTTTTGATGATATCTGAGAGTTTTCTGAGCCTCCATAGACAGCAATGTAAACTATATATTCCCAGACCCAGAAATGTAGTAGGAACATTGTTTAAATGTGTGCATTCCTCTGCTTGTAAACAAGGCGCAGCACATCAGTATGTTTCTGCATGGGTCTGGGAACATTCCAGTTATACTGCACTCTATGTAGAGTTAGAAAGCTCTAAGATTTCATCGAAAATATCTTCATACAGCATGCCTTGTAC
>NC_068409.1:0-23214 GCF_023724105.1 Carassius gibelio | reverse complement strand
AATGGAGCAACAAATATGATAGGCACAGAATGTCACGCTTTTGAGCTTTCACGTTTATCAATTATTATTAATAAATAAACAATTATATATATTTAGGGACAAAGTGTAAGCATGAGCCTAACGTAATTCTGTATTTTTAGCTAAGCAGAATAAATATTTTGATTTTGATGTCGGCCAGTACCCATGATGCTTTACCAAATTCGGCACTTAGGCCAACATGAACAGTATTTTTTGTTAACTGGTTTTTAGAAGTGATAATTAAAAAAATAAACTTGAGTGTGTCATAAGCCTATCATGAGATCAGTAATATTATGTAACCAATTCATGAGTCTATCATCACCTCTACTAATTTTTTCAGGGGGGATTTATTTTTGAAAGTCAGTTTCTAAAGACATACAATAAAGTCTTGGATACTATGATAAGTTGGCCTATTATGAACTCTATGAACTTGTCATATTTAAAACAAACTCGCTTTGATGCAGTTTAACCTTTTGGATAAAATCTACTTTGCAGGACAAAATTTACAAAACTATTCTGTTTGAAATCAAAATACACACAAACCGTCATGCAATTATTTGTACTTTTTTTTTTTAAATCAAATAAAAATAGCAGATTTTCAGTGTGATCTCTCAAAGCCCAAATCTTCTGGTCCCTGAACACAAGCCCTCTGGCCCCCTGCAGTGCCCGCAGACTCAGAGGGTCCCTCCTTACCTGGATTTATGATGAGGAACCCCAAACAGCATGCAGGAGGTTTCAGAAGCAGTATAGTCCTGCGGCCGGCGGAGGCTCCAGCAGGGCAGTAAGTGAACCCAGCAGTGCCACTGTTGTTTCCTGCCACCCCTCCAGCCCCCTTCATCTGTCTCCACTGGGCAGCACACACAGGAAATGTCTTTTCAGTTCCCCGTAAAGAAAGCTTCGGGTGACCTTGCTTTTGCCAAGGTAACACATCTGCCATGCATTTTCACATAGTTCGGCATCCCATTTTAAAGCATCTTTTAGGGTTCCTAAAACCATTTTGAATTGTTTGTGATGAGACTCGGCTAATATTAGTCATACCCACTAAATGCACTTTGCAATCGACTGTGGCTCTTTCATAAACACACCATGGCTCTTTAACAAAGATATTTTCCTTTCCGTGAGAAGCTAAACGCCAGCGTCACAGTCAGTATCATCAGAGGAACAGATTGCGTTTCTTTCTCCATGTGTTTGTAAAGCATTTGGACCCTATTCCCTCTCCATATGATGTGAGTCTCTCTATAGAAGGCTAAAGGAAACCAGGTGTGGACAAGCTGTACTCCAGAGGTCAGGAGTGGAAGCATGCAACACAAACTTTTATGCACTGTTTTCTCTCACGGTCTTCTAAGGATTGCTAATCAAATGCAGCATGCTGAAGTAGTTCATAACACTTTGGAGAACAAGCAATGCAACACATCTGCTCCCAACAAACAAACAGAAACCTTTGTGGAAGATAAATCCTTTATGGAAAAGCTCTTGTTGTCAACATAGGCAGACAGGAGTGTGATTTGAGGAGAGAGAGAGAGAGAGAGAGAGAGAGAAGGGAAGATCCAGACAGAGATGTCCGTCTGCTGGAGGCCATTTACTGAATCCTCTCATAATTCCTGGATTTCTGCAAGGCCGTTCTTGGTTGTATTGCAGAACAAATGGGAAATAGCTTTCTGGGAAGGTCTTACTATTTTTAAAACAATCAGAATGTGTTTGTGTACACTATATACACACATTATGTAAACAAAAACTATTTGATGTGATTAATCATTTGGCAGCACTAATATATATATATATATATATATATATATATATATATATATATATATATATATATATATATATATATATACATACATACATATATATATACTTTATAATATATTTTTTACAATACTCGATTAAAAATATGTAATTTTAATTTAATCTTGTCTTTTACATATTTTGATTTTCCACAAAATAATGCACATTTACACCAATAATCCTGTTAACAGATGTTAACATACCCTTGTTTCTTAATATAGTTCTTGAAAATCAGTGAATGTCTGGACCTACAGCCAATAAAAGTTTGGGGTCAGTAAGACTTTTTTTTTTTATATAATTTGTCTCTTACCAAGGTTGCATTTATTGGATTAAAAATACATTTTGTAACATTATAAATGTCTTTACCATCACCTTTATTAAAACGCCTTTGCTGAATAAAAGTATTAATTTCTTTTACAGAAACAAATTCCACTGACCCCTAACTTTCAAATGGTAGTGTGTGTATTTATATATTTATAATATGAATATTAAACCATGTGATATTCATTTAATTCATTTCAATAGCACTATTCTAACCAAGGCCAAATTGGATAATTTACTTTTTTTAAATATCATTTGAACTCCAAATTCCTCCATCAGTTTTGTGTGTTAAACCAGATCGGGTTGTTTATGAAATTATTTTGAGTTGCATAGCATGCCTGTTCTGAAAGCCAGGGGATTTCACAGAAATCCAATAGAGGAATCCCTGTCTCAAAGATCAGCTCTTTCCTGAAAGCCCTATCAGTCATTCCCTGACATTTTACGATTGAGAAGCATTTGATGGGCCGGGGTTTTCATCGGACAGATGTGCCCACAGCCCTTTAGTTTGCCAGCTGGGCCGTCCTGCACATGGCTGGGCCATTCTAGCTGCTGGATCACAGAGCACTCTGTTTTCAGCCGCTGCCAGATAACAGAGGGTCCTCTGGGGATGCCGTAACTCTAGACGCTCCATCGTGCCATGTCACGCTGCCTGTACTGCAGTCGGCGCAGAACTGTCAGTTTAAATGAGTGGCCGCGGGCCAGCGTCTGAACGTGTCTGTCCTGAATGTGAGTGGATTAGCACTCTCCACATCCAGCTCAGCCAGGAAACTCAAGAAGACTTTTAAAGCTAAATAGGCGCCATCATAAATTTGAAGACATGCTGACTAAAAACAACCCAAGTAATGCAAAGTGGGCTTCCTAGCCCTGGGGCAAGATGGGATGCAGGAGAGGCCAGCAGGTGGGCACTTTTGACTGACCTTAAAGCTTGAGTGAAGAAAACATGTGACTGTCATCTAAGAAATCAACATTTACAAAAATAAATATATAAAAAAAGAAGGTAACACTTTACTATATAATGTATTATTAAAGTAAACTTTAATGTATCGTAATGCACCTTATAATGCATTCTATGATCATGTGACTATTATAACCACATTATAATACATTATCTATTCATTGTTACAGCTTAGAGAGTATAATGCATTAAAACACACAACAAACAACCCATTTCAGATATAATAGAAGGAAGAAGGAATATGCAAATATGGAAGCAATATTAATTTGATGTATAATTTTATTTTATATAGAGGGAAATATTTTATACAAATGACCTGCATTTTAGAAATGTGTATTATGTAACTGTAATATATATATATATATATATATATATATATATATATATATATATATATATAAATATACCGTATATATATATACCGTATATATATACCGTATATATATATATATTTAATAATATATTTAATAATTATAACAACATTTCTAATACATTTGAATATTTTCATATTCATTGTTACCGTTTTATACAGTATAATGCATTAAATGTAAAAGGGAATCTGCAAATATTATAAAGTATTTTAACTTTGCTTTAAATCATTGATGAAAACACATGTATTATAAAAAAAAAATATGAATACATTCATAAAGGCTAAACAGAAAAGTGTTAACAAAAATATTTTTTTACATATCCAAACATTGACGGATTGTGGTAGTAACTTGTGTAGTTCTACTAATCTACATGCTCAGAATCGATTAGCCGTGTGCCAACTCAAAGGTGTTTAATTGCTTTCCTCCAACACGTGAATACACACAAGTGTGTCATTTCAGAGCAGAAGTGAGACGCTTACTGAGATTAACTGTGCAGTTAGTTCCAACTGCACTGTGATCAGTTTGGGTCTATGTAAGCATTAAATAACAGTCATCAGAGAAAACCGGGGCAATACTACTAAACGAAAAGCAATTGAAGCCTACATTTAGAAGTGAATTTGGTCTACTATTATGAGGCTCTATCACCAGTGTGGTCAATTTTTATGCTAGAGGAGGTCAGCCGAAACACATTTAAAGATGGACGTTAAATCATAGAAATAAATATATAAATGCAGATGTGTAATTGCAGGGCCAATGTAATTCTGGTGTAGTTTAAAGACTTGAAATAAACATTTTCGCCTAATAAAGGCATGACATTGTGAGACATTATCTCTTTCAGTCTTTCTCTCACATCTTTAACGTCCCCTGTGAAAATGAATTTACAGTCTAATTACAGAACACGGCACGTGTTGAAGGGACACAAATCTGCCATCATTAAGAAATGACAGAAAACTGCCATTTTGTAATTGAAGTATAAGTCTGAATCAATATTTAGAAGTCCCAGTAGGTTACAGAGTGACAGAGAAACGAGAAGCCTTCCAAGAATGACGGTGTTGTATTCATTGTTAATTGCAGAACAGAATCAAGAAAGAAAACTGCAAGAACTTCATGAACTTCTCAGAACAAATGCGATATATATATATATATATATATATATATATATATATATATATATATATATATATATATATATATATATATATGTGTGTGTGTATATATATATATATATATATATATATATATATATATATATTGTACTGTATAACTATCACAATATATTATATAATTAATATTATGTTATTATCTAATATATAGTATAATAATATACGTAATATAATATATACATAAACACATATATATATATATATATATATATATGAAGGAATTTATAACATTAAACACTGGTCACAAGCCGATCAAACCCAAATGTACCACAAATCTTAATGGGAGTAATAAAATGTATATTTATGATTTAGATGCCAAGATTTTTTATAATTAGAATGTCCTTAAGGGATGTAATATTTCAACAGCGAAGCTCGTCATGCAACGCGCTGTAAATAATACATACCAAGTAATGTAATGATTTGCTCAAAGCTAATTTAAAAAAGCCCATGAATCAGTTCATAGAGCAACCCACAGTGACATTTACTCTGCGCTCATTCAGCTCCCTGCCTCCAAAAGCTCCAGCTCCAGAATGGGCTGTTCATAGAGAGCTTTGCTATTAAACGCAGCTCTAATAGGCTTTCTCGCCTCACTGTATCTTCTTCCTCCTGCCGAGCATCTCCGGACAGCAAAGCTTGTGCTGTCTGTCGGCCCTGCCCCATCCCTATCTCCGCTTTTACCTCCGGCCTGTTAAAAATGATATCAGCTCAAGGAGGGCGAACATTAGCATTTGCATTTTATTGGAGGCATGGAGATTTAGAGCAGTGGATACATCAGCTCTGAGCAGACAGAATTAGTTAACAATGCATTATCTCCCTTTTATGGAGGCCATAATTCTCTCACTCCCCTGGAGAAGAGATGGGGGTGGAGGAGGACTGGACGGAACGCCAGACTGCTCGCTCCACGGTGGGGGTTCTGGGAGAGGCTGGGCTTTGTTTCTCGATGCTTTGCTGCGCATTAAACCCAAAGAGCATTGCTGCGGCATTAGGCTTCACGATTCTAACAACAGCCCAATAGAGGGCCGATAAGCGTCTCTAAAGGTCACGGATAACGACATGACCTTGCGTTCTTAATGACGGTGCACATAATCGAACACTAAAATTCAGCTGAATCGTGGTGTAATCACGCTTGCGTGTGCGTATAGGCTATTAGGTTTGGAAAGGGGTTCGAAAACTGTCGTCTGATGCGCTTATGAGGCCTTCAGGACGCTGATCGCTGACCCGAAGGAAGCGACGGTGCTCGAGTACACATTGTGTGTGCGTTCCAGTGGTTTGGACGGTGCTGCAGTGTGGATCGAACACACCGCTGCAGTCATCCCCTCCCAAACTCCATCCCTCGACCACAGCTGTTCAGTGGTCCCCTTGACAGCCATCTATTAGAGCTTATGCGCAGCAAAAACCCATCGGACCACATGCATCCCAGAAATCATGCACACAGACTCTATTCGGCGCTTGATTACTTTTTTTTTGCCTCAGCAAATATATTCAAAGCGTGCACTCTTTGCTTATTGGTAAAAACGTCACTCAGGAAAGGCAAACCCCAAAGTTTTGCTCATAGCTCAACATTGTGGGTTTTACCATGGGATTATGATTTTAAAGGAATAGTTTGTCCAAAAGTTCAAATTCTGTGATCCTTTACACACCTTATGTCATTCCAAACTTGTATGACTTTCTTTGGTTAAATGAAAATCTATTTTGAAGAACTAAATACAGTGAGAAAGTCAAACACTCTTAAAATAAATGTTCTTAACTTTTTTTGCAGCGATGCCATAACCATTTAAAGAACATTTTTAAAAATCTAAAGAACCTTTTGTGCAGTGGAAAGGATCCATGGATGGTTCTTCATGCCATTAACCTTCAGTTGTTATATTGTAGAATTACCTTTTTTGGTTCCCCATTATATATTTTTTTTCAGTGAACCGTTCTTAAAAGAACAACTTTTACTTAAAGGCCATTCTAATATTCTAAAGAACTTTTTTGTGGATTACATAGGTTCTGTGGACATTAAAAGTTCTTCACGAAACATTCATTGACAAATAAGGTTTTGTTGTTTTCTTAGTGTGAAGGACATTTATCTGAACATGATCATTTCTCCACTTTAAAGAAATTTTTTTTGCAATGGAAAGGTCCAATGGAAGGTTCCATCTATGGAATCCTTCTATTAGACAAAAGGTTCTAGAGCGGAAAATGTTTCTTTAAAATAATACATTTTTCTTCACACTATAATGGTTCTTTTAAGAACTGATCACTGAAAGGATCTTTTGGGAACCAAAAATTGTTCTATGGCATCACTGAAAAATCCCACTTTTTATATGGATTTTAAAGGTTCTTCATGGAATCATTCATGCCAATAAAGAATCTTCAATTTAATTTAGGAATGTTTGGGTCAAACTATTCATTTAACACACGAATCCTATTTTGATTCAACAGTCATTTTGCTTGTGTCTTTCAAATATGACTTCACAAACTCTATTCTCCATCTCTCCTGATCTTACATTCCTTGAGTCCTGGTGGAGCAGAGCGAGTGTGACAGCTCTCCAGCGTTCCATAAAGCATAAATGCAGCCTCTCAGCTATCTGCTGAGACTTCTGCTCCCCGGGGCCGAAAATTTACTAGTGACCTCTGCATTCCATTTCAGAGCTGAACCGCTTCCCCCTTTTCCCCTTTGGAAAATTCCACTGCTACTGAGGTAGTCGAAAAAACGGTATTACAGGAAGGGGTTAACGGCTTTGCGACTCTGGACTGTGAGGAGCTGAGGCCATGAAGGGGCTACAAGACACATTCACAATAGGCCAAATGTCTCAGAAACGCGAGAAAAATAGAATAAAAATAGAAAACAGTGAATTGGAAGTCTATAATGAGGCTAAAGCAAATCTGCAGGGCTAGGCTACTGTCGTCATCCGTAAGATATGACTGCGATATTGAATATCTGTGAAATTGAGAACAAGTGTACAGTGGAAACAATGTATGGCATTCATACAAATGTTCTGCATGGGAAGTTACATGAAATGAGTCAAATTAACCTGCATCAAGACTAGGTCAAAACTGAGAAATAAGTTGATGCATGACCTCCGAAATATCAGTGAATATAATGCATCTATAGGCCAAATGGTATACTTTTTAAATACAAATACACCCAGGAATCCCTTTTTTTATGTATTCAGAATCCCTATGCAACTTATGGTGCGCTATTTGATAGGTAGAAACAAGGAGGCAAGACTTGCTCCATTATGACATCTGCTGGTACACATCAGCACTGATTTTCAGGTTCAGCTTAACACTGTACTAAAGGAGAAGGTGCCTATCCGACTTGTTAAAATAATGTTTTTAAATTGTGCTTCATCACAAGCATTACATAGAGTAAAACTTCATAATCTCAGCACTACAATTATATTTATTTTGTATGACTCGAGTCACAAAAAAAAAAAAAAAAAGGTTTAGGGATTCCAGAAATATTCAACTGTTAGTGTTAAAAACTAGATTTACTATGGTACAGGACATTAAAAAAGGCTATGCACTTATAGAATAGCAAAAGACAACTATTGTTGCACATTTTTAAAACAACTGCTAGTCATGTGTATAAATGATCATGGAAGTGATGGTCCTTTTGTAATATAACAAAAGCCACACCAAAAATAAAGAAAATAGTATGTTCTATGTTCAACCCTGTTTAATAACTTTCCCCCACATTACAAACAACTCAATCTAAACCTTTCTCACTATTCTTCAGCTGTCAGTGGACTGCGCCCATTCATTTCAAATAAAACAAGCTCTTTTCCTGTTCTGATCTCGAAGGAGTAGCTTTTGTTCAGTGGCTTTGCAAAGCAAAGCACAAAACTCTAGTGTAGGCATGTAACCTTGATAAACACCATTTTATTGAGTCAACTCTATGTTAAAAAAATAATAAGAACCCAACATATGATTAAACTACCACGTGAAAGATTCAGGAGTTCAAACAGGAAGTGTTCACCAAATCAGCCACAAGAGGGAGCATACCAGTTAAACATATGGAGCATCATGGAAAAAGTGTTTCGAAACAGATAAAAATGTCCCCTTACACACTCACATGATGACGACAGTCTGCGCTCCTGCAAGCACCAGTGAGAAGTTCAAAGGTAAGTCAAAGGCCAATTCTTAATGTAGGAGTTTACAAAGACGTTAGAGGAAGAACAGAGAAAAATAAGGACGTCAATGTTCTGAATTTAATATGGGGAAGCGATTATAAGGTGTAGTTTCTTTATGTGGCTTTACTGACAATCAGAAACAAAAATAATAATAAAAATAAAACTCAGAGGATTTTGGCATACGAGGGTCATGATTAAAGTTAAAATGATGATACAGCAAAATTTATTCTACCCGTTAAAAAAAAAAAAAGCAGAAATCAGTAAAGTGGGTGACATCAGCTTGTGAAATAAAACCAACGCTGTCACGTCTTTATCCAGCGTTTTAAATGTTAAGCGCACACGCAACTGATGTTTTCAGTCATTTCCAGCAACACTACCAAATCAACCGTGTGAATGATAAAAAGTTAAAAGTTTGACATGTACGGGTTTCCACTGTTTCACATCTACACTAGCGCACAACACATCATAAGAACATAGTTGTAGGGGCACAAATACACAAATTAGAAGGAAGATCAGAGAAGAGAGATCACATTCCACCGCTCTGCTGCAGCCGCCGTTCGCCACGGCCTTTCAGGTTGTCTGGTGAGAGATGGTGGATGGAGGTTGTAACCTCCAGTACTTGCTGGCCGTTTTTCTTTTACTAAATGGTCCGTTAAAGTTGGCTATGAGAGTGTCACCAGTGTGACAAAGGGCATAAGGTTTGGAGGACTCAGCATCTTTCCTCCCCCCTCTGCCCTTTAAACCACCGTGGCGCTCTTTTCCTTCTTGTCGCCATCTTCGTGCCAGGTCAGGCGCTCCTCGTAGAAGGCAATGACAATCTGTGGGCACTTGTGATTGGCTTCCTTTGCAAGCACAAGGTCTGCCTCATCAGAGTCCTTCCTGCGGTGTGACAACAGCAGCAAAGCAAAGACAAATTTGCATTAAGTGGACAATTGCAGTGTTATACATCAGCATTAGCTTCAGGTCTAATTGAAACTGTGTGACATTAAAATCCTCAAATGCCCTTAATTTGTTAGTTAAAGCTTTAACCGAAATAAACAGATGTCGACATCATGACTTGTGCTAACCTCCAGACACTACAGCAGTTCAAACTGATCTAACATCAGGCATTGACTTGGTTTACATTTATTGCATGCAATCATGTCATAACATTAGGGATTTAATACTTTAACACATTTTAAGACCTGCACAAATAAAATGAAGATTGTAAGTCCATATAGAAGAAACATTTATAATTTCTAAATAAACTCAGATTCTTTTACTCAATTAAACAGACTGGGGCAATACATATGTTTTTCAATTTTATTGAAGTTTATGAACTAATGTATCAATACATAGAGCTTAATTAAACATGGCTAATACAAAAATGTAACCATACATTCATAATTAATCAACAGTATAAGTGTTGGCTTAATATAAAATGTGGTATTCGTTGATTGCAAACTGCTCTGAAACTGACAGCCTGTAGACATTTGAACAACTCTGAGTTTTGCCTCTGAATGTGTAACAAATCACAGCTTTTTAAAGTTTAATCATCACATTAGTTCATATTAGTAACGTATAGTTTCTCTGTCCTCAAATTTAAAACCTCTAAATATGATAATCAATACTTTTGTTATGACAGTTATGGCCTTAAATTTAATCAAAATAAAATGTAAGACTTTTTAGGGACCAATGAAAACCTTGATA
This sequence comes from Carassius gibelio, assembly GCF_023724105.1. NCBI lineage: Eukaryota > Metazoa > Chordata > Actinopteri > Cypriniformes > Cyprinidae > Carassius > Carassius gibelio. The sequence continues at coordinate 12,788 of NC_068409.1, read as the reverse complement.
AATATATTCAACCCTAAGGAGCTATGCATATTTGATTACAGTTTTATATTAGAAAACATTTTGGCAATAGTAATTTCTAAATTTGTAAAATCTAAGAAAACAAAGTTTTTTTTATGTAGCTATGCTGATTGATGGGTGTTTGTTTTATTGTATTATGCCACTGTAGTTCAAACAGTGGAACATTTGGGCAAAAAACAAATAGGATTATGTGCTAAACACGCTATACAATGCAAAAGGTTGCATCCAAAATAAACAATGCAATTTCTGCCACATTCTATGAAGAAAATACACACATGAAAAGAATCATTAAAGGAACATGTTTATAGTAATTGCTGTAGTCTGTTTGTCAAAGTGTACATTTGTCTGTATACTAAGATAAACATACTTTGTACAGGTACCAGTCAGGAACTGGAATTATATTTTATGGAATTATATTAACACGATGAGAAATACAGAAACTGTAACAGAGACAAAGACAAATAAAGACAGACAGGATACTACACTGAAAGGTTAAAATGTACAGGTGTAAATAGGTATAGGATAGTGACAAAAGAATAATGGTTATACAGTCTCACACAGGGCAGGAGTGTGAACGTGAGAAAAGCAGACACAAAGAAACAAGCATGGGGCAGTTTGCATCATTTCAAACATAATGGAAAGTGTAAATATGGCCATTGACTCTACGGTCCTAACACCCATCTCGGGTGATCCAATCACAATTGGTCAGCTGAGGCACTTCACTGATTACTCCTGGTATCAATATGCATCTCCTGTGACCACTTGTGATTGGATTTCAATTTAAATTCATCGTCCACTGTTATTTTAACTAGAATATGGTCAGACTTGTGGCTTTGGTTTAGATGTGTTTTTAAGGTGAGATTCATTTAAATCTAAGTAAATTTTACTACCGATATGTGAAGGACTGTTTTACTCACCACTTCATAAGGAACATAAGGTCTCCACAGGAGTCTGTTGCTCCAATAATCTTCTCAGGCTCCAGGCCTCGCTCAAAACCTCTTGCTACAAGGATCTCATCCTAGAAAAAATAAGAGTGAAAATCTAAATTCCTTGTTTATAGCAAACCAATCCATCGTAATGGCACTTAAGTGTAAACATTTGCTTCTGTCCAAAATACAAATCCATAACGCAAAATATTTCTGACGGCACCCATCCTCTGCAGAGGATCCATTGGTGAGCAAGTGATATGAAATCTCTCTCAATGAACAGGCAAAATCATCTACATCTTGGATGGCCAGAAGGTGCGTACATTTTCAGCAAATTTAAATTTTGGTGGAAATTTTCCTTAAAGCAAGTAATGAGGTAAGAAACGTATTTTAGAGAGAATTCATCCCTCTGGATGTACTTGCAATATCAGGATGGATATTGCATTGTAATTACATTGTAATGAAGTTTATGTGGGGGGGCCTTAAACCCTTTTTCATTAACTCTTACCTCCTTTTTCTTTTTGGGTTTGCTGCTGCTCCCGTTCTCTTCCTCTGAGTTTTTCCTCTTGCTGTTGCTGCTGCTACTGTCTTTGGGACGGGCCGCAGAAGAGCCTGTGCTGGAGGGCTTGCTGCTGGGGGTGCTTCCGCTGCTTCCCTTTTTATATGTCTTCATGAACTCAGCGATAAGCTCTGGACAGTCCAGGTTCTTCTCTGGTTCCCATGTGTTGTGTTTGCTGCAAAACAATGCATGATAAACTAAAGCCAATGGATTTCCTCATATTATAGATACACCATCAGGTAGTCTACATACTACTGACAATACTAGGAGTGTTCTTAAAACTAGGTTTTTTTTTATTCGACTTGTCCACTAATTTCACTTCAAAACTACTGATGTTTTTCCATAGTAATGCATTTTTAGACTTTTACATGCAGTAAAACAAACCCACATCTTCTTGAGATGAAACAATCTATACTACTACTTATTATGAAGTACAAAGAAGTCTTACTCTGAAAAGCCTTTCCACTTCAGGAAATATTCCACACGGCCCTTAAAAACTCGCCTGTCCATAACCTTCTCCACTACATACTCTTCCTCCTCTGAGGAAGAAGCCTCATCATCTTCACGGTTCTGGTTCTTCTTTCCCATGGCTAATTCGGAATGTCTTTCCTATGAGCAAGTGTGACCTGTGTGGCTCCCTGGTCCGGGGGAGGAAAGTGTTCCCACTGAAAAAAGAAAAAAAAAGGTGTAGGGCAGTCATTTACCATATAAAAAAAAAAAAACAAAAAAAAACAAAAAGAGGAGCATATTCATTTCAAATATAACTTGAATATAAACGAACATATGACATCAAAATAGATCTGTGCATTAGATCTTGCAGCGTAAATGTCTAATAAATCTAATGCTGTCAGTAATATAATAATCAACAAATACTACTGATAATAATAACTTGAGTTACTACCTCTATTTCATACAGCAAAGTCTACCCAAGAGTTTTAATTTAGATTCTCTAACTTCTGCTAGTGATATATGATGATAGTGCTGTTAAGAATGTACAAAGGTAGTTTACTTCTATTGTCTTGTAATGTGTCTCTTCAATTAAACTGTATTACTCACCATTCAATTTAATAATTGCCTGAAGTCAAAGGACAATGTTTACTTAAGAAATTAATTAGCGTTAGTTTCTTCTGTGGTACTGTATATCATGAAACTTCACTGGTCAAAGTATTACCTATATTGTATGGCATTAATTTAATCTTTATGTGTTCCTGTGGCTTAGTGGTAGAGAATTGCGTTAGCAGCGCAAAATATTGTATGTTTGATTCCCAGGGAACACACATACTGATTTAAAAAAAAAAAAGTGTAGCATGAATGCACTGAAAGTTGTTTTGAATAAAAGCGTCTGCTAAATGTATCAATGTAATATGGACTGTTGTCTGTATTGTTACCCTTAACAGTATAACAAAAGTTGGATAGTATGAGCAAAATCTCACAACTTAAGGTTAAACCTTTCTTACCTTAAAAAGCTATATTTATTTGTATACACTCACCTACAGTATTTATTTGGAGGACGTGACCTCAAAGTGCAGAGATGATTCTTGGATTACAGCATTCAGAGCTCCCCTAAACAAATACAATTAATTTAAACATTACTTGACTTGCACATAAATGTACATCAATAAACAAGCATAATGAGAAACGCATTCAACGTTTTAATAAATGGGAGTCTTAGAAATATGCACACAAAAGATCAGCGTGCCTTTGATTTGAGGAAATCTACAATTAGTTTCAAGCCTATGTGCATAATAATAATAATAGCTTAATAAATTAACTTTAAAATATGTTTGTTAGTAAACATAGTGCGCACAGTCATCCAAGCTAAAGGAACAATGCACGCAGTCTGTATACATTACATTAAAACCAAGCCTTTATATTGGGATGCAATTCCTATATTAATTTACCAAGATACATTCTTATTCAAGCTTGCACAAGAACTGCGATGAACCAGCCATGTGTTCTTATCTTACTGTCTTGAAGCATTTTAGAGAGCAAGGCCAAACAATGTGAAAACATTGAACAGCCCTAAACGCTATTTCATAGTTTCACGTCGATTGCCATATGCGATGTAATTCCCAATGCATTTATTCCAAAATACGAAACATAATTCCCATCGTAAACGGGTTTAAAAGCAGTGTTAGCTACACTGCTAACATTTTAGCTACATAAGTCCCATTGATTGCTCATGTTTGCCTCACTATAAGCTCATTTCGAAATAGTAACAGTACGAAAACACTAAGAGAGATCAATACAAGGAGAGCATAAATTAATGTGTTTACGGTGTTGTGTTTGTGTAGAACGCAAGTTCAACTAGTCAATACATGCAAAAACAATAAACAAGGCTCGCCGATACCCAGGCGCATGATAGCAGGCTAACGTAACATTAGCTCAATTAGCATACACGCTCCACTTCTTTCTTCGGTTTCCTGCGTAAAAACCGCTAACGTTACAAGCAAATAATTCATGTGCTTTTTCGCATTTATTTAAATATCATCGTCGTGCAAGTTAGTGAGCCTTTGCTTAGCAATAGCGAGGACCGTACAGAACAGATTTCACCTGATCCTATCATATTAAAGCGTAACACTGACGGATTAAATCATTTCCAATGCAAGGGGAACGTACAATGGCTCATCCTGGCGTCGATGTGAAGAATTAGTGTATACTTACTGAGATATTTTTCGATGTTTTCTTATTCGTGTTTGATAAGGAGGCTGAGGCGGTTTTTCCCCTGCACTCAAGAGTTTGGTGCCTTTCGCGCACGCATCCGTCCAGTGGCGCGTCCAGCCAATCAGCGTGCGCCTGAGTGAACTGCTCTCGCGCCAAAAATGCGCATACAATGGGATGCGCACGCGTCACAAACTTTCTGTTTTGTAAAAAAAAAATATATATATATATATATATATATATATATATATATATATATATATATATATATATATATATATATATATATAAAATAAATACAATTAAATATTTAATCCCACCATTTTAAAACCAGATATTTTCATATAAAATTAACGAGTCCCTTTGAATCAGAGATTAAAGTTATGTGGAAGATGTGTGAATAAACCCATAACTTGTAATTATTAATCCCCTCATATCTTTTGATCGTATATATATATATATATATATATATATATATATATATATATATATATATATATATATATATATATATATATATATATATATATATATATATATATATATATATATATATATATATTTGCCAAGACAACAAAAAAGCATTTTTTTTACGTGTGAAGAAGATTTGGAAACGCACTAACGTCTATTCCACGGATTGACATGACTCTCAGCCAATCAGATGTCGTCAAAACGCAACACAAAGGCGTTAGCGGGAAGCCTTAACCAATCATCGTCTGTAGTTCGAGGGAACTGTATTTGACCAAGCTATTTATTGTATCCTCCCCAGTTCTTGGTGCGTGTCTGTCTCACCGACGAGTGTGTGGCGCAGCACGAGCAGAAATAGTCGGCAGGATGTCCAAAGAGGTAGGTTGGCTTTAATAATGCAGCTAGTTTTGCTTTTATGAGAAATGGTTTAAGCGATATAGTTTTCATGCTCTGAGCATTTTCCGATTTGACTCCGATCTCATCCGAGGCTCTTTTGTTAATGCAGATAGCGTGTTTGGCCGCCATTTTAACTCTTGTACTCTGCAGACACAGGCCGCGTGTTTGCATTGAAGGTCGTGTTTTTCTTAAATCTCGTAGTTCGTTTTAATTTCTCACCGGCCACATCTGTGGAATTATATTATAATTATATCTTGTTTTACATCGATTTATAATCCATATTGTTTTACTGAAACAAAAGTACTGTTTATAGAGCGAGACGGGGGCATTGCTTCTTTTCTCCTGTCCAACATGGCGGAGATGTTCGATCACCTTCCCCCAAATAGTCTTTAACGGCAAGGATTAATGGCGCTTTGCGTGAGAACTGATTGTTTAATATTCGCTGCAGAATAACACACAACGCACTCCTTTTCAGTTAAATTTTATGGGTTATTTTCAGGGCCAACCACGTGAGCCAGAACAGCTGCGGAAGCTCTTCATTGGAGGGCTCAGCTTTGAAACCACAGACGATAGTTTGCGGGAGCATTTTGAACAATGGGGCGCCTTAACGGATTGTGTGGTAAGTTCCTTCTATCTTGCTTCCCTATGTCGATAGACAACATGGATCATAAATTTGCATGATCTAACCCCAAGTATTGTGATTTAAGGGTATGGTGATGACCAATACGTGCTTTAACCCTTATTATGCTTGTTTATGTGCTGTTATAGGTGATGAAAGACCCAAACACCAAACGCTCCAGGGGCTTTGGGTTCGTCACCTATTCCAACGTGACTGAAGTTGATGCCGCTATGGATGCACGGCCCCACAAGGTTGACGGCAGGCTCGTGGAACCCAAACGAGCCGTGTCTCGAGAGGTGCGTTTTAACACCTCAAGCCTTTGTAATGTAAATGGTTATAAAGACGTGTATGAATGTGCGCTTTTTGGTTTTAGGATTCCAACAAGCCGTTTGCTCACACAACTGTGAAGAAGATATTTGTGGGTGGTATTAAAGATGACACCGAGGAGAACCATCTTCGTGATTACTTCAAACATTTTGGCAAAATTGAGGCCATTGAGATAATGGTTGACCACAAGACAGGAAACAAAAGAGGCTTTGCTTTTGTTACGTTCGATGACCATGATTCCGTTGATCGCATCGTCAGTAAGTGCTTCTGTTCAAGTGTAATTTCTAGTGTCTTAATACTGTTGGTAGTTTTATTATAAATACTGTCTTCCCTCTCCTTAGTTCAAAAATACCACACTGTGAATGGACACAACTGTGAAGTCAGAAAAGCTCTGTCTAAACAAGAGATGCAAAACACTAGCATGAACATGAGAGGTAAGTTGGTGTTCAATGTGTTTCTTCTGTTTTAATATACTTGGATGTATTCAATGGGTATTTTACTACAATCTATAGGCCGTGGAGGTGGTGGTGGAGGAGGAGGTGGAAACTTCAACAGATATGGCAACAATGGCGGCTACAACAATGACTTTGGAAGTGGTGGCGGTGGCGGCAACCGAGATGGTTATTTTGGAAGAGGTTTGTGCCTAAGTGGAAATTGTTTTAAATGATGAATTGAAGTTATTTTGTATGGACTTGAAGCAATTTACACAACCCTTTTCAGGAGGCAGAGCTGGTGGCAGTGGCGGTTATGGAGGTGACAACTACAACAATGGATTTGGTGGTGGAGGAGATGGTACGCAGTGGTTTCTTGGTTCACTGAAAGTACGGTTTAGTAAAATGTTTTAATGCTAAGTAACTAATTCCTCTTTCTTTCTCTAGGTAATTATGGTGGCGGCCCTGGTAACTATGGTGGAAACCGTGGATATGGAGGAGGTGGCGGTGGAGGAGGTTATGGCAACCAGGGTGGTGGTTATGGTGGTGGTGGTGGCGGCAACAGCAGCGGTGGTGGCTATAATGACAATTACAACAACGGCAATGGAAACTTTGGAGGTGGTGAGTACATGCCAGTCTGAATTCTGAACTTCCATATAAATAACTTGAGCTGTCAGCAAATAACCAGGTGTAATTGGTTTTTAAATGCAAATAGGCAACTTTGGAGGTGGTGGTGGCGGCGGAGGTGGTAACTACAATGACTTTGGCAACTATAGCAACCAGCAGTCCAGCTATGGTCCCATGAAAGGGAACTTTGGAGGTGGCGGAGGAGGTGGAAGAAACAGTGGCCCATATGGTGGTGAGTGTTTCATATTGGCCTTTCTTTTTTTCACCTTGTATAAACAACTTAAATCCTAAATGACATGACATCTGTTTTAGGTGGCTATGGCAGTGGATCTGGTGGTGGATATGGAAGCAGCTCTGGTGGTAGACGGTTTTGAGCTCAAAGGTTAGTTTCAAATTCTTTACTTAATAGACTTAACAGGTTTACAGGTTAACAATCCCAATACGTTAGTCATGGACTAAATACTCATTGCATACTGTAACCTTGCTGTACATCTGGTGTAGAAACAACAAACCTCAGGTAGTGTGCAGCTTAACATTTGTTGTTCATATTGTTCAACAGGACTGAGTGCTTTAGGAGAGGAGAGCAAGAGAAGTGACAGGGCAGATGCAGGTTTACATCCCTAGATCTGCTCAGCAAAACAGGCCTGGCAGATTAACAGCTGCCACCAGAAGAAGTGTACAGTAGCGCTATCATGTGTGGGACATCATGATTTTGTCATCATGCAGACTTATTTTATATTGTCTATGGGGGAAAAGCATTCCAATGAGGTTTTATGTAGAACTACTTTCAGTCTTTATGGTTTTGATTATGTAACCAATCAAGGTGAAATAAAACATCCTTTCTGTTTTTTTTTTTAAAAGATGTGCGTTTTAGTCATGTTTTCTGGGGGGTTTTAGCGTAGTACACTAACTTAAAGTAGCTTCTATGAATACTTTTTAGAACATAAATTCAAGACCGCAGTTTGGCTCTTGGGAAAAACTTGGTAACGTAAGTGAAATGGTCAAAACTGGTTCAAAAAGCATAGGCTGTTAAATGCAAATGCTTAGAGTAGTGTGGTTGCATATCAGTCTAGCCATGGGAGAAGGCTGAGAAAGGAGTAGCAAGATCATCGCCCTGTGAAGAAGCAGGGAGTACAGGGCGCAACTCAAAGACTAGCAGGCAGCGCTTTTAGAACTCCTGTAGGTAAGAACAGACTTCTCAACTACCGCTGGTAACTGTAAGACATTTTATTAGCAGAAGCTGTACAGTTAATGTGAACTTCCCATTCAGTGTTGTGTATTACAGGGGAAGTAACTGAAGTCAGCATAGTTTGGTGCACAAGATTTTGTAGACCTTAAACCCTTTTAATGCATGCCCACTTGTGTGTTTTCCTTGTTCTATATTTAATGTGCTGACCATGTTACTCTTGCTTTTTCAGGTTCTGATGAGTGGAAATCCTCTCTTGAAATGAAAAGGCATTTGTATAAACTGGTGAAATGATAAAAGGTACTTGCTCTTGTAATGCAGTATTCATCTTGTTTACAATATTCTAAACCTCAAACTTGTTCTCTTTTCTAGGACCAAAATGCAGCTGAAGAGTTTTTTTATTTTTATTACCTGTGTTTTTTACCAATAAAATTTTAATGCTACAAATGACTTGCCTTGTGTAGAACCCATTTACTTAAAGCATGTGTTTGTTGTACATAATACTGATTCTAGGTTTTAAATCGATGTACAGGTTTTTTTTTTAACATCACCTACAGCATCATGCATAAAAGTTTTGAAATTGCCTTAATCTTAAAAGCTCTTCATAATTTTTTGTAGTTACACATTTTGTAGTTCTGTCCTAAACTTCTTTGGCTAGAAATTAGTCTTTTATTTTTTTTTTTTAATGACAAATGATTACAAGTAAGTGGTCAAGTGTAGGAAACTCAAAAGTTTAGTTGTCCATCTATGGGTGACTTAGATTTTTCTAAATGCACATCAGTTCATTCACCCTCCAGGGCTGTATTCCGAGGCACCAAGTAAACGTTGCCATCATTAGTTAGTTGTAGTAAATACTCATCAACTGAAAAAGGGTGTCCCTCTTCATCACGTAGTTGTGAAAACACTTGGGTGTAAAGATCTGAGAGCCGACATTTGATGACTGCTAGGTTTTGCTGAAACTCCAGTCTCTCTCTGGTTAAATGTTCTCTTTGGGCTTGAAGCTGTCCCAACTCATTTTCTAAATGCACAATATTCTCCAACTTCCGCTTGCGGCAGTTCTGAGCTGCAACTTTGTTCTTCCCTCGTCTGCGAATGTCCCTCACAAGTGCCAGTTGAGCGTCGTTCAGTGTGAATTGGGTCAAGAGCTCATTGAAGTCATCCACTGGTAGATTCACAATCTTGTCCAGCGCGAATGGGATTTTGAGAGCAAGAGCTCGCCTCTCATCTCTGCTCAGGGGTACAGAAACGCTGCTCGATTTTGGTTTTTGGTACATGGATTGATATGAACCCAGTCTTGTTAAACCTGAGCTGTTCAATTGCAGATCATGCAGGGCTGTGGGTAAAACCGGTTGCTTCACTGATGCAATTGGTTGGTAAGTCTGTTGGTTGACTGGTTGCATATTTGCAGTTGTGGGAAAAGAAGTTCCAGGGAATGAACTGTAAGACTGGTGGTAGTCCACAGACCCAAGCAAACTCTGCCGCATGCGACATTGTTCCCCAATACTCTCGCTTTCAGCATAACCCATCATTACATCTGCAGGTAAGTACGAAGGTACTCCATGCACCACATTCTCAGGAGAGGCAAGCGGTGGGCTTGAACCAAGTGACAAACCAGAATCTGACTCCAGATCATCTGTGCAAGCCTGTTTGATCTGTCCTGTGCAATGAAGGTTGATAACCCCATCTTTCGCAATACCATGACTGCGTGTTGTCATGTTCATGTGCTCCAAAAGACTCATGAGAGGTGGATGAAAAGCTTGCGTACTCGTAAGCATTCTGGAGGAACCGTGGCCGCCGGGGACAGGGAGGCTGTAGTGCATATCCATGTGTGGGTTTAAACGCTGATAGGGTGGCATCATATCCGGGTATGCATTTTCATAGACCGCAGCAGGATGAGCATCACAACTGGCTGGAATGGATTCTGGTTGCGGTTGACTCATCCCGAACCCACCTTGAGAAACCATGGGCTCCATGGACAGGTATGGAATAGCTTCAAAGGGATTCTCATTGGGTACCTCAAACTCCTGTGACAAAAAATAATATTTTAATAACAAGAATTTCCAGTTTTACTCAAACTTGACTTGAGGGGATTCAAATCAAACTCTTTTTACAATAAAACACTAGTAAAGTGAAGGTTTGCAGTCGATTTGTGCTGCAGAAGAGGGTTGTATTCAGCCATCTGCTCAGGACCTGCCCACCTGGGTGAATGTGCCACCCGTAGCTTATGCAGGTCTTACTTCGGAGCGCTCAGGTTTCATGTCGAAACAGATGGTCATTGTGCAATGCAGGGGACTGTCGGCAATATACAGCACTCACCCTCTTTCTCTGTCTGCCTTTATCCTCACATCACTCAATTGGCCCATTGTTCCAGATCATAACTCAATGTGTGCATTTACAAAGGATTCAGCATTAGAATTTTTTTTATAAGGCCACCATTTCATTAAGACTCTAAAACGACTGGCTTTCTTCAGTTGTGAAATTTATGCGTGTGAAAGAGTAAGTTTAGTCAGGAGTTTCAGTCTACTGACCTGAAGTTCTGTGATGGCCATCAGTTCCTGCCAGGCCAAGTCCATATCCAAATGTTGGGGGGAACGTTGTGCCCTGAATCCAGTGACATTGGTGGACACCTCCCCATGCAGTCTTCCAGGGTTTGCCAGTCCCTTAAAATTAATACAGTCTATTAATTTTTTTATCATATGTTATTTAAATATCTTTAAATATTTATTAAAATATAATTACTTCAAATTTGTAGAACAAGAACATTACATTTATATATATATATATATATATATATATATATATATATATATATTTTTTTTTTTAATTTATTTATACATCATCTGAAAGATGAATAAATAAGCTTCCACTGAGATGTCGAAGTCCTTAGCAATGCATACTACAAATACTTTTTTTCTTGTGGATATATTATTTACAGTAGGAAATTTACAAAATATCTTCATGGAACATAATTTTTATTTAAAATCCCAATGATTTTTGGCATAAAAGAAAAAATTATCATTTTGACCCATACAATGTATTTTTGGCTATTGTTACAAATTATCCATTCTACTTATGACTGGGTTTGTGGTCCAGGGTTACTTGTTATTTTGAAAGTGTTTTAAGTGTACTGTTAAAAATCTGCAAGTGCAGTAAGACAAAATATCTGTAAAATATGCATTCTCACAAGTTTTGTTTTTAAATATTTTTCTTAACTGAAAGTAATTCAACTGATTAAAAAGTCATTTTTTGTAGGTTACAGATAGGTTTTACAGCATTCATTTATTTGTTTAAAAATATTTTATTTTTCTAGGCTTTTCTCACTGGGAAAGCGGAATTATAATATTTTTCCCCATAAAGATACTGACCTCACAACTGAGCCTCAGGGGAAGTACACCGTTGATTGCTGAACACATTCAGGACAGACCCCTGATGCAGTGAATCAATGTAAAACAAAAGAAGTCAGTCACTTTTTGTATTTTGTCAGACATGAATTTCAAGAAAAAATTATTTGTAGAGTTAAAAATAAAGAGAAAAATACACACAAACAATGTAAGTGTTCACATAACAGGAAATATAGCTGTGACCACGTCAACAATCATAGGACCAAATTTATTCATACTCGACCACATTTTTATCTACACACCCGTAAATGAGGATGATGTCACCGAAACTAAAAAAATTGACATTAATCTTCAGAATATATCTTGTTTGAGACTCTCACATTTCCCATGTGCTCCAAATGTCATTTTTTGTGTCACTGGACATGAAGTTTCTTTGGGCTGCATTTGTCCTATCAACTGGCTTTGCGAACAGTTATGTCAACCCTTGATAAGACAATCTTTTGGGAGCCAGCCTGTTCTCCAGCAAACGAAGGCAGGGGCCTAACCACAGACATCAGAATGTCAGGAACACTTTCTCAGCACACTCCCTCGACGTCGAAAATAAATCAATTAATCCATGTGATACTTAATATACATTAGCAGTCATTCTGGTTACCATTGAGTTTCGTTTCATTTAGCTATTTCATTGTGTAAAACAAATTAAACTTGTGTCTCATCTGTTGGTTTGTTTTTATTGGTGCTATATTAGAGCCTTTTTATACACAACAACGGCTTTAAACTTTGATGTTGGGTTGCTGTTAAATTGGACATATTTTGTAAACACTATGCAGCTATAATACCAATAATTTTGCAATCTAAGTCATTATTCCGCTTGCAAGTGTTATCGTTTTTAATTCAAATGAACAATTTTACAAAAGAGTGAAAACTTCATACATTTTAGTACAATTTCATATAATTTGAAAGCACTTCTTAGCTAACCGAATTGAACTGAAGCCTGACTGAAATGGTACAAGTTTGACAGGACGTGGCAGCAATAATGCTGTATAACATCTAATGGTTTGGCATTTCACGTGTGGTAAAGTATTTAACAAAACACATCTTTCCTTTTGACATATTGAGGGTTAAAACATATATCCTGCCTTTACCGCGGTGTCTAGCTTATTTCCTTTGACTAGTTTATGAAATTTTGAGGGGACAGGGCTATGGGACCGGCCTTTCACATTTCAACA
>NC_068408.1:30420410-30443710 GCF_023724105.1 Carassius gibelio | reverse complement strand
TATAGGAACATACCATTGTTTTTATCTACTTATTAGAAATGGGATCTTTATAGCCCTTTAAAATATAATAATGTCCCATATCTCGAAAATTCTGCAGTAAAATGGTTTGATATGAGGTGTGCATATAGTATGGGATGTCCCTGATAAGACCTGACTTTTGTTTTTTTTTACTTATTAGAAATGGGATCTTTACAGCCCTTTAAAGTGTAAAAATGTCTCGTATCTTAAAAATGCTGCAGTAAAATGGTTTCATATGAAGGGTGCATATAGTATGGGACGTCCCTGATAAGAACTGACTATTGTTTTTTTCTACTTATTAGAAATGTTGTCTTTATAGCCCTCTAAATTGCCACATGGACCCATATCTCAAAAATGCTGCATTAAAATGGTTTGATATGATTTGTGCATATAGTATGGAATGTCCTTTATAAGATCTGACCATTGTTTTTTTCTACTTATTAGAAATGGGATCTTCACAGCCCGTTAAAGTGTAATAATTTCCCATTTCTGGAAAAAGCTGCAGTAAAATGGTTTGATATGAGATGTGCTCATAGTATGGGACGTCACTGATGAGAACTGACTATTATTTTTTTCTACTTATTAGAAATGGGGTCTTTATAGCACTCTAAATTGCCATATGGACCCATATCTTAAACATGCTGCAGTAAAATGCTTTGATATGAGGTGTGCATATAGTATGGCATGTGCTTTATAAGAACTGACCATTGTTTTTTTCTACTTATTATAAATGGTGTCTTTTTAGCCATCGAAATCACCATTTGGACCCATATGTCAAAAATGCTGCAGTAAAAGGTTTTGATATGAGGTGTGCATATAGTATGGGAAATCCCTTATAGGAACAGACTATTGTTTTTTTCTACTTATTAGAAATGGTGTCTTTATAGCCCTTTAAATCATTGTATTGTCCCATATATTAAAAATGCTGCAGTAAAATGGTTTCATATGAAGTGTGCATATAGTATGGGATGTCCCTGATAAGAACTGACTATTGTTTTTTTCTACTTATTAGAAATGGTGTCTTTATCGCCCTCTAAATCATTGTATTGTCCCATATCTCAAAAATGCTGCAGTAAAATGGTTTCATATGAAGGGTGCAAATAGTATGTGATGTCCCTGATAAGAACTGACCTTTGTTTTTTTCTACTTATTAGAAATGTTGACTTCATAGCCCTCTAAATCGCGATATGGACGCATATCTCAAAAATGCTGCAGTAAAATGGTTTGATATGAGGTTTGCATATAGTTTGGGATGTCCCTTATATGAACTGACCTTTGTTTTTTTTCTACTTATTAGAAATAGGGTTGTGATGAGTGGGGCGGGGCCGCGAGCCATGAGAACGGAATGAGGCCAGTGGAGTGACTTGAAATGAGCGACGCCTGCTCCACTCACCGGTCTCGCGTCCCGCGGTGGAGATGGAAGGATACAAAAGAGGGGGCGACGACAGTGAACAACGAGAGAGGGCCAGGCCAGGCCATGATTTTAGTTTGTACTTGGTTTTTGTTTGTAAGCGACAGTCGTCCGTGAAGGGCTGTCACAGTGTTTTGTGTTTATTTTGTTATTAAAAGCCTTATTTGATTGATGGCCGGTTTCCGCCTCCTTCTTCCTGTGGATAAAAAGTTTTGTACTCTGCTATAGGGGTCTTTATAGCCCTCTTAATCGCCATATGGACCCATATCTCAAAAATGCTTTAGCAAAATGATTTTTTGTGTATATAGTATGGGACGTCCCTGATAAGAACTGACCATTGTTTTTTTCTATTTATTAGAAATATGATCTTTATAACCCTTTAAAGTGTAATAATGTCCCATATCTCAAAAATGCTGTTGTACAATGGTTTGATATTAAGTTTGCATATAGTATGCGAAGTCCCTTATAAGAACTGACCATTGTTTTTTTTCTACTTGTTAGAAATGGGATCTTTAAAGACTTGTAAAGTGTAATATTATCCTATATCTCTAAAAGTCTCCAGTAAAATGGTTTTTTGTGAGGTATGGATATAGAATGGGATGTCTTCTTTAAGAACTGACCTTTAATTGCTTCTTTCTCATCATAAAAAAGTGTCTTCTAAATCAATGAATGTCCCATATCTCGTTTTCTACTAATAATTGTAATGCTTTGAAAGGCTGAAAATTATAGTAATACAGAGCAGTCAAGGAAAACAATAAGTTACACGAATATTAGAGCAGATGGGCGAAAAAGGTCGTCATAGATCAAATCTGAACGTATAGATGAAAAGCGCTCTGAAAGCGCGTTCCCTCTCTGTTGTTCCTGCTATTGCCGTAATTATAGTAATACACGCGCATATAAATTTCACTCGCGGCTGGCTTGACGGTGTTTTTCTGAAGTGCGACTGGCTTGACCGCAGTTAGTTGTATATGGATTGCAATTTTGAAATAAATTCAGTAGCAGAGCTACTGCAAGCGATTTTTAGAGCTGCAAATCCATTTATCCTTCGCTGAAATTTCCGCGTCTCATGGAGAGAGCACGTCATTGTTGCTTAGCAAAGACAGACGCCTCATGAGCGCTTCTGCCCGAGCGCTTTGGAAAGGAGGAGAAAGACGCGCTTAGCGTTTTCCATGCGTTTTTAGGAGCGATATGTGAACGGCCCCTAAGGCGCTCGCTCACTCAGCACGCGCTGAAGGCTCGTTGCAAAATGTCTAATGCATTTAACAGACCAGAAATATAAGATCCTAAAATAACCAACAGGTCTGGTGTTTGGGTTGGATTCCCTGTAAGCTATAGTGTCTAAATGCTGCAGGGATAGTTTGCTGCGTGCATGTTTCTCCTTTTTTTCGTCTTTTCCCAGATAGTACTGACGCATATATCCCAGATATTCCCGCTGGTTTTTTTTTTTTTTTTTTTTTTTTTTTTTTTTTTTTTGTAATCCCGCTGGTGTACCCTGTCATGTTGCAGATGCGACATACCGTTGTTTTTTTATCCACCACTCTCTTGCCATCACCATTATAGCTTAAAGGGAATCCAAAGTGCACCCAAACACCAGACCTGTTGGTTATTGGGGGATCTTCTCATTTCTAGTCTGTTAAACGCATTGGCTATTTTGCAACGAGCCTTCAGCGTGTACTGAGTGAGCGAGCGCCTGCTGAGTAGCCTAACATAAACATATAAGATGGTGTTTTTTTCTTCTTCGGGAGTGTCAGGGGCGTTGCCTGTTACGTTGTTTGGGTTATTGGGCTACCTTGTTGAACGCATATCATTATATTTCTTTCTCTCTCTTTTTTTTTTTTTCAAATATAATTAATTACTCCAACGAACCGTTCGGTATACATAATGCGTACCGCGTACCGAACCGAAAGCGTCGTACCGAACGGTTCAATACGAATACGCGTATCGTTACACCCCTAATATATATATATATATATAATGCAACACAACTGATAATCAACATATTAGAATGATTTCTGAATGATCATGTGACTGAAGAAGACTGAAGAAATGGCTCCTGAAAATTCAGCTTACCCATATATTTTTATAATATATTAAAACAGCATAGAGTTATTTTAAATTGTAATCATTTTTCACAGTATTACAGATGTAATGTACTGTTGATCAATTAAATGTAGACTTGGATCAAATAAATGCATCTAATTCTTTCAATTTAGTTTGATAAATTGAGTTTAGACATTCTGGTGATAGGAATGAAAAGTTAATGATTAACGTATAAATCCATTCTTATTTTCACTTGTCATTTGTCAAAGAAAAAAAATCAAATAAATTCAGTAAAGTTATAAAGAATTTGTAGATCCTCTTGTACCCTGTTAGTAGGAATTACCATATATTCTGGTGTTTTTGAAAAGAACCTAGCAGGCAGGTAAAGGGCTTAAACTGCCTGTCTATTTTGCTCCCTGACCAGTAAAGCAATTTATAAGGGTCTTCAAAAGGTTATTGAGAATGGTTCAGCTTTGTGCCGCAAGTCAAAGGTTGTACGACCCAGCTTAAGTGCACGACAGAGTGTGAATGAGGTGTAAGAATCCGATTACATGCTCAAAGCCAAATTTAAATCCCTGCAAACATTTTCATTGCCAGCACAAAAACACACACACACACACACTCACAGATGTGGAAATACTCACATTCCACTGTCGGCATGTTTGGCTTATTCATATCCTTGAAAAAACACTTGTGGATGTTGATGTGGTCAAATTAGAACACTGCCCTACATCAAAAACACATTTGCAATCAATCATCTATCCAGAGTGAGATTGTCTACCACACACAAATAATAACGTCAAAGCCTTTTTAGTTCTATTCGAACCAGTCAGACATATCAGATGGATTTGCATTTGGCTCATGGAAATTCCGACTGAAAGATGGTTTGGTTGATGCATTGCTATACAGCCTATTAGCTTCGCCCCTGCTGTCAGCCATATTTTTGTGTGCCTTCGCTCGAATCCCTAGCTGGCGATTTGAATTGTTAATCTTTCAAAAGCTTATTAGTCAGGCCATGTGGTTGATAAATTGTAAATGTACTTTTCCAGAGCTTGTATGCTTAGCTAAATCGTTTTGGCATACACCTGCTGAACAGATCAAGCCTACGTTTGTTTAACGCAGGCAAATATTTCTTCTCTGTGTTTCTCTGAATCCTCAACAGTTCACATCCCTAAAATCCCCTCGTAGCACAATGACCATGGCTTCTCTCTTACAGGTCCATACAATAAATGGATCATCACTACATTAATAAGCTAAGCTAAGATGTGTGACACTGACAGCTGGAAGGGGCACAGAATTATGCTGCGGGCGACCAGGCAGGTCCTCGCTTTCACAAAGCCCTTGATCCAGCTGGCAGGGACATTAGCATGTGTGTGTCTGGGTTGCACTGATTGCCATGCGAAGCTGTGATCCATCACTGACTGTAGTGATGGAGTGTGACATGGTGAAGCCTGTCGGCCTTGTGTAAGACTCCAGGTGTACAGCAAACAGAAGCGAAGGGAAGCATCTGTCAGCACAGGTCACAGATAGCATATTTTTCTCTTAACTGATTTATCTATAAAGTGCTAGAAGAGGAAGCAGGAAGAATGTAACATGGTAACCTGCTAAATAAAGTGCATGCAAGTTGAAATTCTAGTGCTGGTTGATAGAAGTTTAGCCATATGGTGGGGCCATCACAGAGCTACTATTTTTAAGAAATTTGACTTATGCATCTTATAGTTTCTTTACAAGACTTCCCCAAGAATCCCTACAATGTGTCTCTTGAAGGTGATTTGTGTGGCTTGTTGTTGTAGGCTATTTTTTTTTTTACACTGTTTAAAACAAACTGTTCTTCAGTTCCATTAATCATTTTGTTTGTTTGTTTCTTATATCTGTGTTTCTGCTCTCTAATTAATTTTACAGCCTGGTCAGCAGAAACAGAAAAGACGTGTAATGTCTCATCTGATGAGCACCTGCAGCCCTTTAAGGACAAAATGGAAGAATTTTTCAATATAGGTAAAAAGAATTGCAAACAAGCCCTGTTCAGATGGTGGTTATTTTTTTCATATGGATGTTATGTTAGACTCTGATTTTACTGCCAGTTCAGAAGGGATTTTCCTTTTGCATCTCATTTTGCATCCCTTTTGCATCTCATGGAGTTAAACAAGAAAGCAAAGTAATGTTAGTCTTAAGAAATGTATTATTAGAGTGAATTTCTGAGATAGCTTTTATTTTGAAAAACCTCATTTTTGGGAATGCATTTCAAAGGCGGTTCATGATAAAACAAAATTGGATTGTTTTTACTGTGAATCAAAAACAAGTGTGAATCAAGTGGAAAGAGAATATCTTTTACATCTAATATCTTTTATGGTAACTGAAAGTTAGAGAGTTGGTTCTTGTAACAAGTAAACCCAAATAAGAAAACTCAAATTTGTAATTTTGCAATTTTTTCCCAAAATTATTCATCCCTAAATGCAACAAGAAGTCAAAAATATTAATTATATTTTGATTAATTAATCAAAATCAAAACAAAACTTTCAGCTTTTTAAATTTATTTTAAAAGGTTTTTATGCAAATGCATTTAACGACAAAATAATTCACAAAATCATTCTAAATGATTGACTCTTTTCAAATATAGTTATTCAAGTGATCTGATGAAATTGCCTTTACTTTTTTAATATCACAATATAAACTGCAGATAGTATGCCCTGGTATGCGTCATTACTTGTATAAATAAAATGTCATCACTTCCTCATCCAAATAAGTATTACAGAGGAGCCATGCAAACCTTCTTTTATGTACATCACTTTGGGAAACAATTAAAGTCTGAATAATGCTGGAATGGATGTACAGTCAGTGGCCCTGTGCGAAAGGAGAAATGAGGTGTTGAGAAATAAATGTGACAGAGGCTCTGCGATGGCCTCTGGGAGCCAACAAGAATTCTGGGAAATTCATCTGACCTGACCTAGACCCGATCGCTCTAACATTATTTATGTAAAGCTAGTGACATGAAAAGTGAGAGTCCTTAATTTCATTATTCTCACTAATTTCATCCACATTTCACCTCGGCTCGTTAATCGCTAATTCAACCCTTTCAGTATTTCGTTTCTCTGACGAAGGTGAGCCGAACAATCTGGCGATTGTGTTTTATTATAGTTGCTCACCATCTTGTTTATTTGCCTTCTCCATCTCTGCTTCGATCCATCTCTGTTTGATATGGTTTCTGTTCTCTTGTTTATTTCCTGTAAGTGTGTCTGAGTCAACCTGCCTGATCTGTCTATATCACTGAAGACTGTTTCTGTCGGCACTTTATTCTCGTCAACAATTTATTGACCTCTTTTCGTCTTATGCACTCCAGTCATCATCAGTTGCCGTGGTGAAACCTCTTTTTCCATCCCTCAACTTGAAGTTAGCTGGAAGTTCTTTTTATTTTTTCATTCTCTACTTTAATACAGGCTTTAGTAAATGTTTAATGTACTGCCGTCTTTGTATTCAAATTGGTCGTCGTAAACAAAACCCACATGTGATCAGGCGGCAGGGGCAGCAGGGTGGGGTCCTTGCTGAACATCCCCCTTCTCATCTCTACCCCTTTGTTCTGGAGACTCATGGGTCTCCTTCACTGAGCTCTCAGATGGGTGGCATGACCACAGAAAGACCCCCTTTAACCCTCCGCACTGCCTCCACTCAGAGTAACAGACAGAACGAGGATCGGAAAAAAGGACGATTTTTTTTTTATTTGTATGATTTTGAAACTCCAGGAGAGTAACAGTCTCTGGCTCCATCGCTTCAACCTCTAATGTTTATTTTTCAGAGCATGAAATTGACTACAGAAAGGAAGAGAGGAAGAAAAACTGAGTGAGACAGGAGTGTGTATGGTGTAAGAGATAGAGAACGTCTCTGTGCTGTTTGGTCTACGCTCTGTCTTCTCATACCATTTTTTTAAATGCTGTACTATTTCTGCTGCCCTGAGCTCTGAGAAGCAATGTGATAATTATTTACCATGGTAAACGGTACAATACAGACACAATTACAGCATAGCAGATGAGCCATTTTAGTACAAAAATACTAAATAAAATACACGTTTTTCTGTGTGGTTGTTAGATGGTTGTGGAATGGTTGATAGGTAGTTGTTAGGACTTTCTTGGTGGTGTGGATGGTTTCCAGGGAGTTACTACTGCATGGGATTGCTAGGGTATTCTGGTTCATTGCATTCTGCTCCAACTCTCTATGAAATTCTGGTCCTAGATATGGCTCATGTTCTCACTTCCTGTGTTCTTCCAGACAAAAATCACAAGTTCAGTCACCTTTGCAATATAATTTTCATGTCTTTCCTCAAGTCAATTTGTCAACATTTCATGTTCATTAAAAAAAATCTAACCTTAAGTATGAACATTAATAATACCGTACACCATTGCCTCACTGCTACACCACTACCAAACATTTCAGTGCTTTTTTTCTAAGCGCAAATACATTGAGCAACATTATGAATCGGTGTAATGAGTTGTAGATCTCATGTTGGGGCCATGAGGTGTGAACTGATGTAATCTGTGTTTTGGGGCTTCTCTGGTTGCACTGAATTGTAGTGGTGAGAGGTATGAAAATGTGTACGAACACTGGGCTCGTCATTCAATTTATTAGTGGATCACAGGAGATTCTCCATGCAGGAATAAATGAAGTGACATTGATATTACGGCAGTAATGACTTCAGAGTCCTGGTTCTCCAATTGGAGTCAAACGGTGCCTCATCAAATGTTCATGCTGAGACTATTTGCAAATACAATGATTTGCTCCTTCATATTTTATGTCAGCGAATTACAACTGGCTTACGTGTAATCAGATTTTCGTAGGTTTATGTTTGTCATGATGACCATATAACCTTCAAAGACTTATACAGACATGTACAATCTCACACCTCTCACTTTGACTGAAATGGGAGTCCGTTTGTTCAAAACTGGAGCAAATCTCTGATAACCTCTTCATGATAACCCGTGTCATTCAGTGACGAGCAAAACAAGTCAGTGTCACATTTAAAATGCCCTATTTTAATTCCCACAGCCAAAGCAGAGATGTAGCTCCAGGAAAACCAGCTAGCTGACACGGGGAGTTAATCGTACCAAATCTCTTGTTCACTTTAACTGTGTCATATCTGAGTGCGTGTGTCTATGTTTGTGTATTAGTATTAGCCTCTCTATCTCTCTCTTTCTTTACCTCTGCTTTTCCTTTAATTGTGGTACTTATAGTCCAATTAACTGAGATTGACTTGACAGTTAGATTGTCTCCTTTAAAAGGGGCCAGTTTTTAAAACCTTGGCTCTTGGAGTGGAAAAAATAACAAATATTAAACATCAATTAATTTGAAAGCTCTTTGTGCTTATTGTCTGAATGTTGCAGTTTCTTCCAAGTACTAGGCTTAAGCATACTGAAAGATTGCTGTGGGCGATAAGAAATTACATTTATGTAAGAGCATTATTTTTATAAGCTAAAATTTCACATTTCACATGCTTGAAGTAAGCTGATCAATTTCACAATTCCCCAGAGTAAACTTTCTAATCTTATTTTGTAATATTTTTTTCAAAGTGTCATGCTTTTCTTTGAATGTTTTCTGGAGCTGAGCATGTTTTTAGCGGTCAAGCCTTAGGCAGAAGAGAAGGATTTTTCACCAGACACATTCTTCACAGTGTTGCACACATTTTTTTTTCGTCAGATTTTATGGAGCTGTGGAAGAGAGAGAATAAATGCCTACTCCAAGGAGCAGTGAGGAATTACATGCCTTTATTGCTGCTTTGCTTGTCTGATTGTCTTCACATCAAGTAAAGTCACCTTTATTTCTGTAAAGTTGTAAAGTAGCTCTAAAATCCCTTGACTTGAGCGTCATCTAGCCCAGTCACTGTAATTAATTTAATTTTAATATTTTTAGGTCTGTCTTTTAGTCGAGCACAAGAGAAGGCTACAGAAGCTGGGACAGAAGATGTGAATTTCTGCGTACCGAATCCCACAGAACTCACTGTTTCTTTATTTTTCTAACAGTTACTTCGATATAAGAATAATAGCCATGAGGAAGTTTGCATCATGAATGTGAATGAGGTCAGAATTTTTAAGTTTCATATGCAGACAAAGCTTAAAGTGCCCGTATTATGATAACTTACAAGTTAATAATTTTATTTTTGGGGGCTGCTAGAACACATTTTGAAAAAAATAATATGATTATTTTTTCCCATTCTGTACATCGCTATGTTCACTCTCTGCCTAAAACACTCTCTTGTACTTCCTATCTCTTTAAACCCCACCATTCCAAAGAGCCCTGTCAGATCTCATCGGTCTTGTCACATTTAATTTAATATTTTATGTCAAAAAAGATATATTGTAACCTGTGTGTTAATTATCGTAAAATACAACTCTTTGGAAGTAAAATATTTAATGAACAAGAGCAGATAAATACTGGATTTCAAGCAGGTTGAAATCTAGAAATCTGCCTCTAATTAATGTTTGTTGAGGCAGACCTGGCAATGACATTTAAGAAAATTGAATAACTTAATACATAAAGAAATGACAATCTCTGAATATGTTTGACTCTGTGACGTGTAAAGTCATAGAATGTGTTTCGGTGATTCATATATGAAGAGCCACAGCCATCTTATTCTTCAAGTGTAAACTGTATAATAATCTGCAATCATATTATCCTCTACAGGTGTTTATATACCTCAGCCTGTGAGTTTCTTTGTTCCAACTGAACTGTCAGGTGTTTAGTGAAAGGTTGTTGACAAAAATATGCAAATATAATGACTTATACCATTTTTATTTTGTGTGCACAGTTGTCAGTAGTTCACTGTGTCCAATAACCTTTAATTGACCTAAATTTATTTTCAATTAAAGAAGCTGACAGCTCTGTATTTCTTGCATGATCATTGCTGTGCTATTTCTCGGTGTGTTGCATTAATGAACTGAAGCAGATGCTGTATGAATTTTAAGTAATTTCCTTTTGGAGAAATTGTAGAAAACAATTATAAACACAAAAGTGCATAGAGAAAAAAAATCATTACAAAAATCACATTGTAATGTGAAATAATAGATTTATTTTTAGAAGACATGTTTATTATATATTTTATATTCATAAATTTTCTATGGTTGCTTTGTCATATAATTTCCTTTATCTACACAGTTTTTGCTATTTTGTTAAATATTGTCATCAATGAAAACTTCTCTGTTAGACTTTAAAGGGTTAGTTCACCCAAGAATGAAAATTCGTCCATCTTCTCACCCTCGAAGCATCCTAGGTGTATGTGACGTTCCTCTTTCAGAAGAATCCAATCGAAATTCTATAAAAAATATTAAAAAGTCCTTGCTCTTCCAAGCCTTTCAGTGGGGTTAAGCGGGTGTTTGTTGTCAACAGTTCAGAAGACTTTTTTTCTCACTTCTGCTGACTGTGGGGAACCGGAAGATGTGCAGCTGGATATTGTAGTTCGTCAGTGCTGCGTGGTTAGTGACGAGCGTGGAGAGAGAACAAAACTAAATGCTAGTCACAAATTAAAAAGAACAAAACAAGGATTTGAAAAGGAAAAAGGTTGGAGAATTTTGAAATAAGCCAAGAGGAGACTGGTTTTCCTTTGCTATAGTAAGGACACTTTGTTTCCTTTGCTCCTACATTTCCCAGAGGCGCCAGCGACACATACGTCTTCCATCTTCCACCGGCACATCTTCCGGTTCCCAACAGTCAGCAGAAGTGAGAGAAAAAGTGTTTATTACGTTTGAAATCTGAATATTTATCTTATAAAAACGCATGGATTCGCTACAGGGGACCTTTATTCACCTGCCGGAGCCATGTGAGGGACGTTTTATTATAGATGCATGCACTTTATTTCAACTGTTGAGAACAAACACCCGCTCACCCCCACTGAAAGGCTTGGAAGAGTAAGGACAGTTTTTAATATAATTCCGACTGGATTATTCTGAAAGAAGAAAGCCACATACACCTAGGGTGCTTCAAGGGTGAGTAGAAGATGGACGAATTACAGTTTTTGGGTGAGCTAACCCTTTAAGGTAAAGATTTAAACCATTAAGAATCTCAGTTGTGCACATTGTGTCTTATCATCAACAGTAAAGCCCAAACTCTTTATGGGCTTGATCAAAGTCAAAATATAGTTTATCCCCAACTGACAGCCTTTCCTTAGTCAAAATATAGCACCCCCCTCTTCTTCTTCTTCCTATAATTTCCTGTCGATAAGGTCCACAGTCACCCAGCATCCTTTCATGTCTTCTTCTGTCCTTCATTTTTGCACTGATATTTACAAAAGCTGGGTAGGTAATACAAGATGGTGAGGATAGATGGTGGTCAGACCGCTTCCAAGTATCAAGACTAATAGAGTGCAACAGTGTCCTCCCAATATTTCAGCAGCCTTGGTTCCGAAAGTATTTCTTACATTCATTTTTCATACAGGGAAAACATTTTTGTATTTTTACATTTTTGTTAAAGACTTAAACCAGCTAAGAATTGAATCATGACATTACACACAGACAAATAATCAAAAAACATTTGAAAAAGGCAAAGCTACAAGACTTCTGGAACCCTGACTGTTGCACTCTAATAGCATTGCTGAGGTAAAGCAGGAGATCGCTGAAATACAGACGCTCCATGTTTTGTTAAAGAAAAGCTTTCAAGAGGTCAAAGGTCAAACACTGTTCACTTAAATCACATATATGTTATTTACGGTTTCAGTCTTGTATGCAATTGAACTCTCAGCTTAATTATATTTGTCCAAAAAAAAAAAAAAAGAAGAAAAATCCAGCTATGTGTTCCATCGCTGCTCGGCAGCTATTAAGCATTCCTGGTTAGCAAACTTGGTACAGTCCAGACATAATGAAGGTGGTCAGTCTTCTGATTAGCTGTTGTCTTTGGCACATTTCACACATTAATTGTTGGGTGGCCCCAGTTTTCCCAAAAGGAACACTATAAAGCATTGTTTCATATATGTTCCTTCTCAGTACGCAGCATTGACGTTAACAGACACACATTTGCACTGCTTGATCCGCTGCACTTTTCGTTGCCGGTACGGTGGCTGTAGCCCAGGACAGTGAAGCCGTACAGTGACCGTGGTTATCCGGCTTGGCCGGCAGAACGCACAAGACTGGAATGAAGTGTTGTGGTCTGGCATGGAGGATGTTTTTCGACTTCGATGTGAAGTTTGAGATGTCAGGTGGCGTGGGATGTAGAAGGAGTTACACTGGCCGTAGCAGAACCTGTTGATGACTGTTCGACTCAGGCAGCCCTCCAGACTCACCGTTTGACGTAATGGCTGTGTTTTGCACCAGTCGCTCTTCAGGTACTTCCTCTCGGTGACCACTAGGGCCTCGCGACTTGACGACAACATGTCGTGTTTGCCTTTCTGTCGTCGTGCAGATGTATGCTGGGGCAATGATGCTAGTGTGTGGGTTGGTGATGATAAATCATTCCCTTTGAGCTTGTAAGGGGAGGGGATAGAACCTGGGGGGCGTGGCCTCTTGGATTCTGTGGATACAAAAAGGGTCCATGCCAAAATGGCAGGTAATGCCAGCTTCCAGAACATCCTGAGAAAAGATTCAAAATAGGGAGAAACTTTAATACTTCCGTTAGGGATTTGAATCTATACATTGTCAAGTGAATAGTTTGTCATCATACCGAACTATGTCCAATTTGTAAACTTTGCATTTTATTCACTAAACCAGCATTTATTCAGACAAAAAGAAATCAGGCAAGACTGATTAATTTGAATGATTTTCATTCACTTGCCACATGAAACAGATGAAAAACTAGTAGCTACATATTTTCTTACTATAAAAAAAAACCTAAAAAACTAAAATGAAACGAGCATAAGATTTGTTCACTCTTTTTGGAGTCATAGTACACTGTTCACACTGTATGTTTTTTATTCACTTAAATGAGCCCACTCATAAGATTAATTGGACTGGAATCACCTCTGTGGCACTGATAAGCACTGATAAGCACTGATAAGCAGCGTGAAGACATGTATTGCCATTGGGTATTGGGCATCCCGAGTTTGAGTCCTGGCTCGTGGACGTTTCTAAGTCTCGTCCCCTACTTTCTCTTTCATTTCTCTTACTGTCCTATCCTATTAAAGGCATAAAATTCCCCCAAAGCACTGTTTACAGATGGTCATTTGTAAAACATGGAAACAAACAGTCTTGTACTCATGACTTGTAATACTCTTGCAAAACGTGATGGTATCAGATACTACAAGTTATTCCAAAGTACAGCAAATTATTATTAAGTGGTTTTAGGTACCTATAACCCAGTTTAACATGACATAGGCCTATCTATACAACCATGGTAATAACATGTGGAATTTGAGGTTGAATAGAGCAGCGACTGCAGTTTTACAGCAGTTTGTCTTTTCCTAAAAGGCAGAAGTTCTTATGTAATGCTGATAAGGTTAAACCCTGTCTTTGGTCTGAACTCTCAATCTTGTTTATCATGGCGCCCTCTGTCAGTTTTGCTTTAGATAACCTTTGACATTTCTGATTTTCTACAACCACTGGCATTGTCTGTTTCATTCATGTTCTCTCTCCTCTCATGGCCAACAGCCTCTTTCATCTTGCTAGGTAGACTGGGAATAAGGCACAGTTGTATTTCATGTATTTAAAAGACATAGACTTTTAATAGAATTGTTAGAAGTAGAAGTCCCTGCGGCATTTTTAAAGGATATGGATGTTTTTCATGACAGACCAACCAGATGAGCTCACAGAAAGCCTGGAGCTAAACAACACCAGAAAGTTACACAAAGAACTATTAAAATATTTTTCACATAACAAAAAAAGAAAAGTTGAGCAACATTCAAGTCAACAAACATTAAACTTTCACTAAAATGTAGTAACCACATGAACACATATAAAAATCCTGATCAGTAAGGTTTATGTTTAAACATTTATTATTATTTTAGGAATAGTTTATCCAAAAATTTATATTTATAATTTACTCACTTTCACGTCATTCCAAATCGGTATGACTTTCTGGACTAAAGCTTTTAAGCTTGAAAAATTATTCAAAGCTCACATTCAAACTCTCCTGAAGCCACGGAGATGGCTTTGTGTAAGAATCAGATTTTTAAGGTGCTTTTCACTGAAAATCATTGTATATCCATAAGAGTTCAAGAGTTTTGATTCAGGAACAAATTGTTCCTGAATCAAATCTTTTTAGTAAATCATTGATATGGTTTGCAAAACCCATCTGAATGATTCATACACAAACGAAACTGATAATAATATTATTATTGCAGCTCACTGGAGTTAGATTTATTTTTTTTATTTTTTTTTTTCAAAATAAATCCATTTCTCACATTAAGCTATTGTATGGCTTCAGAAGACATCAAATACAACTCATACAGAACCATTTTATGATACTTTAGGGTGTTTTTGCTTCTTTTTGAAGCTTCAAAGCTTCAACCCAGATTCCTTGTGCAAACTGAATGGAAAAGTGCGACCAGTACAGTCTTCAGATTCTTCAATTATTTTTTGAAACCCCACAGAGATGAGTAAAAAAATAAAATAAAAAAATTAACTAATTATTTACATATAGAGGTTAACTGTCCCTTTAAACTCTATGAATCTGGGATATTGTGGAGAATCGGCTACTTCTGAGGCTACAGCTAACTGTGACTCACACGGTGGCAGAAGGGAATGGATTAATCATCCGTATCTCCCTCCGTCAGTGTCGCCGGCAGCCATTAATGCTGTTTACTTTAACACCAGTCCCAGAATGCTCATGCAAATAAACAGGGCCGCCCATCAAAAGGCAACGCAAACTGAAGCCATGAGGTTATGAGGAAGTGGCCTTTATGTCTCTGGTGAGCCAGGGTTAAATAATGAGGGCTTTGCTTATGCCGGTGGTGAGATATGCAGGGGACAAGTAAACAGTGGGGAGAGCACCATGTGAACATTATTAGATTAGGATGTGGAAAGTTTAGCAGTTTTGGGTTTCTCTCATTTAGATGACCACAGGCTGACTAAGGCTTGGTTTACTGGTAGCTCAAGATTATGTGTGAAGAAACAGTGAATGCCAGGATATGACAGTGACTCAGATAACTCTGTGACATACCTACACAAACACACCACCAAGCTCACTTGTCTATACCTGAAACACATTTCATGGATGTGAAAGTGAATCACACACACACACACACACACACACACACACACACACAGAGAGAGAGAGAGAGCGAGGCAGAGGGGCTACAAATCTCCCCTGAGAAAAATTGTGGTTTGGAGATAATGACAGTGTCTAGTTGGAACATATGCAAGAAAATAAACACAAAACTTCTATCTCTCCCCCATCAGTCTGTGTATGTGAGAAAGTCAAAGACAGATCATACACACTGTTAGAAATAGCGTGTATTCACAGCATAAACTTGACTGCAGTTACTGCACTTTCACTGCCGCTTTTATACTAGTGTTTATTATTTGAACTGTATACTGTGACTTCACAGTGATGTAGCAGAATTGTGCTTGTAGCTCTTGTTTATTTATATGTAATATAAATAAATACTTTAACTTGTTGATTCATCATACCAAAAACATCAACTAACATGAATATATTGTACTTTTTATTCAAGTGTTTATGGTTTACATCTTATAGTACAATTTTACCATTCATCTCAGTCGTTTATCAAATTTGATATTTTAGCAGATGAACTATAGACTTAAGAGTCAGTCACATCAATAAGCACAGAGAAAACTAATTAATAGTAAAGGGTCCAAGAAAAAAAATAATAAACAATACTGTGCTATAATAGCTTTTTACAGTATTCTGTAACAGAAGATGGCCTAACCGTTCATATGTCCATTCCCCAAATCCTCTGTAGAGTCACAAGAGAGCTGAACCGGGGAGAACATGCAAACTCCACACAGAACGGCCTCCTGGCTCAGATTGAACTTGGGACCTTCTCAAAGGGTCAGTTCACTCAAAAATGAAAATTAGCCTGTGTTAAAGCATCCTTGGTGTATGTGACTTTCTTCTTTCAGAATAATCCAATCGGAGCTATATAAAAAATTTGTCCTGGCCCTTACAAGACTTTCGGTGGGTAAGCGGGTGTTTGTCAACAGTTCAGAAGACTTGAAATAAAGTGCATGCATCTGTAACAAAGCATCCCTTAAATGGCTCCAGGGGGTGAATAAATGGCTCCTGTAGCAAATACATGCATTTATGTAAGATAAAAATCCATATTTCAAACATAACACCTTTCTATCACTTCCGCCATCTGTCATATGCATAATTGTACGTTGGCGTTACGTGATTAGTGTCAAACGTGGAGACTAAACAGAACACAATGCCATTCATGAATTAGAAGCACAAAACATGGATTAGTAGAGAAAAATGTTGGAGGATTCGATATAAGCCGAGAGGAGTAAAGAAACATTGTTCTCCTGCATTTCTCAGAGGCACGTGCACGACACATACGTCCTACGTCATTCTCCTGAACATCTTCAGTGCACCACAGTCAGTGGAAGAGAGATGATAAGTGTTTATAACGTTTGCAATATGGATATTTATCTTTCAAAAACAAATGGCTTCGTTACAGGAGGCCTTTATTCACCTCCCAGAGCTGTGTGAGACATGTTTTATAACAGATACACACACTTTATTTCACGTCTTCTGAACTGTTGACACCCAACACCCACTTACCCCCATTGAAAGGCTTGGAGTGGCCTGGACAATATTTTATAGAACTCAGATTGGATTCATCTAAAAGGGTAAAGTCAAGATGCTTTTGAGGGTGAGTAAAACAAAGGCTAATTGTCATTTTTGGGTGAATTAACCCTTTAAGCTCCTTTCTAAGTTCTGGGATGATTTGTGTTTTACCCTTTTATATAAATTTCATATATATCTTTAAATATATTTTACATTGAAGTTTTGTTTCAAATCCTGTTCCCACAGAGCACAGCTGCTAAAAACTGTTAAAGCAAACTGACTGATGTAAGAGAATCAGTGTAGCAATAAAAAAACAACTAAACCACGAGCATCTCTCATTGAGCAAAAGCCAGCATTTGACCTACCACTTTCAAAACCTACAGCGAGCCTTCCCTCACACTTCCACAAACCCAAAACAACAGTCTCACGAAGCCACATGTCAAACCCTGAAGCTCTCTCTCTATCTCACACCCATACATATACAGTATTAAAACACACAAACATCACTGCACTCTGGCGCCACAAAATTATGAATTTGACAGGAGTTATCATCACAGCAATTATGTAACTCCCTCTGCCACAAGACAATCTCTTTAAAGAATACTTATCCAACATTTACACACAAACACATATGAGCTGAAGTGTGTTTCCAAAAATAATGACTGCATTCAAACAAATTTCCTCAAACATGCACCATTCTGCTATTGGTTGGTCAAATGGAGCAATGTTTTGATTGCATCTAGTTGTTCACACTTTCGGGGCTATTAACCTACACTTGGCTTAATGTAGTTTTATCTTCACGTTATGCTAGGATAGAAAAAGTATTGTAATAAAACTTAAAAAAAAAATTCTAATCACCATAACATTTCTGATAGAAGAAAAGCTATCATGTAAAGATGACACCTTTAACAACTGGCGGTAGACACATATCTCTCAACACTGAAAAGATTATGATTATGAGAGGTTTCGCCCACAAGTTGACAGATGCGTTCCTGAGTAAACACCAAGAAATGGCAGCAGGAATTAAACTCTATCACATGACAAGCTGTTAAATGTTGCTTTTAATATTATGTCTACTTCTAATTGGTTTTAACAAAGAAAAGAAAAGAAAGAAAGAAAGAAAGAAAGAAAGAAAGAAAGAAAGAAAGAAAGAAAGAAAGAAAGAAGTGTCCATCAGCAAAGAGCCAGAATGCATTTAGGATAAGTAAGATTGTCCAAGGAGGTTTCCAAACTCCAGATGAATCTAGATTTCAGCTATGGTACAGTACGAAGTACTTTCATGGTGTGTTGTCACCATGTGGTATATGAGTATTTATAACAGTGAGAGTAGATGGAATATCTGTGGTTTAGGACTGTTGGGTCAAACTTGTGTTACAATACATAGCTGAGGTTTGAAGTGTGGTTGAACAGTTCAACCATATCAGTGACAAAATTCTTTGACGGCTGTCTTCACATAATGCTTTGAGCCTGACTTCCGCTCCATCAAATACACACACAACACACAGTCAAGTGGACCTTACACTCAAGTATTTCCCATTCACACCCACTGCTGTTAATTTAGTATAATTACAGTTACAACAAATGAATCCTAACCTAATCTTATTATAATAGCATAAACCTTCCATAACATTAACCCTAACCAAAACCCAACCCTAATCATAATTATATCTATACTCCAGCCCTCAATAATAGGCACACACATTGCCATCATTCTCAATAATTTTGGTTTGTGAAGGAGTGGTGGGGAATTAAAAGGTCACTGGGAAACTCAAAGGCTGTCATGCTCAAATCCGCTCGGGTTAATGTGTTCTGAGGGGCAGTCACCACTTTGAACTTAGTTGTGGCTGATCCTTTTCTATGTCCTTCTTCATAATGCCAGTCATGCATTTCAGTCGCAAACACGCACGCATGAGCAGGACTGAAGCCAATACTGTCACACATCCTCACATGTTCTCTCATGCACGTCCCCATCATCAAACATTCACTGTCAGACTCACTCTCTCCATCCCTGCTCTCAATAGCGGTTCTTCATGATAAATAGGTTTCATTCCATTACATTTTGATTATGAAGAATTACTTAAAAAACACAAAATAATAACTTCAGTAAATGCTTTTGAGAAGGTAATGGGTCTAAAAAGCACCAGGGTTCTTTGGCTTGTGCTAATTAGAAGAACAAAATGGGTTCTACGAAAAACTAAACAACCATTCCAGCATAAAAAATAAAATAAAATAATCGTTATAATCTTAAAAATAAATCTTCTTCACTGGCATCTATGGAATCCTAAACATTAATGGAACCTTTCCATTCCATAAAATGTTCTTATAATACAAAACAGTTCTTCAAATTATTAAAATGTTCTTTACACTAAGAAAAAAATGCCCTTTAAAAAAAAAAAAAATTAACTGAAAGGTCCTTTCGTAAACCCAGAAGTCTTATATGTATACATTGCTGCAAAAAAAAAAAAAAAAAAATAGGAACCTTTATTTTTCATGTGTGAGTGTGGGTACTAGATTCCAAATAGAACTAGTACAAGCAATAAATAATCTTCTTTAAGAGTGTACCTGTACATCTGGAGTCCCATGGCACGTTATATTGCAGATTCCTTAAGAGGTTACTCAGAGGTCAAAGGTCAAGCAGCAGGTCAGAGATCGGCCAAGCTTCAGAGCTCCAAATGTAGAAAAGCAGCGTGGATATCCATCAGAAGTACAGAACCTTTCTCGAAGCACTTCTGAAGATTGTCCCGTGTGCGTCTTCACCAATCTTTCTTGTTTGAGTCCAGCTCTGTAGAGGCCAAACTGAAGCAGTCACGCTTTATGGTTCATAGTTCCCCAGTTTCACTCATTTATGTGGCATCCAGCTCGCATGCTGTTGCACTGAGCTCTTCCCGGTGAGTCTTTGAATCATCTTCTCTCTGATTTACTGTCACATCCCAGTGGCTCTCCAAAGAGAAGTGTGTGAGTGTGAAGAGAGAAGGAGGAGAATCATCAGTTGCACACAAGTTACACAAAAACATTCATCTACACTCTCTCTCTCTTTCTCTTTCTCCCTCCCTCCCTCTCTTTTGGCCTTGCACTCTCTGATACCTCCCCCAGAAGCCCATTGTTAATCAAGCAGTCCTCAAAACATATCGTCTCTCTCTCTCTTCTCAGTTGCTCTGTCTCTCTCGCTCCCTGGTCTGAAGCACTCAAGTTTGCATCCCTGGTTTAACTCCGTCCCTCTTGACTGCTGCATTTAACATACTCACAGTTTTCAGTGCAACATCTTTGTAAATAAAGAAAATACATCAATAAACCCATGGGTTTGATCCAGATGATCATTTTACATAGATTTATATTGATTCAGTAAAAAAAAAGTGTGGGCTTGGTTTCTGGAACCTTTTGGAAATCTTCGCTGTGGCTTTATTGAGGTCCCGCCTGAAGGGTTTTCTCGAGTGTCTTTCCAAATAAAAAATGTTTAATAAACAAGTTTTGACAGCACATCAAGGCAAAACAAAGCAGATGTGTTATGTGGCATAAAAAGGACGAAAGCTTTCAGACACTCAAGTCATGAATCTTTTACTGTACAGTTTATCATTTTAAGTTGAAATTTCTGTACAGTAAATCTTCTTTTGGCTTGGGGTGTTACACAGGACTGACAGTTCTCCTTTTGTTTCGTTCTCCCATTCTGTTGTTTGTGTGGTTTTGAACTCATCTCCGTTTGACCACAATAAGAATAACATCCCTCTCTTTTTCCTTTCCTTTTCCTCTGAAAAGCACAAGCACACAATATCTGGATAACTAGTGTGGAGAACATACAATACCCCAAAATATATTTTACACACTGGTCAGACACACATATATTCTGGTTGAAATTAAAGTAACTAAAGTATTCAAATATCATGTTAAATTCCTCACTGTATTGATAGCATCAAAGACTGTTAGTGTTGGATGGGTCAGTCTGGACCTCAAGATTTAATGCTGTTCTCACCAAACTGACCAAATAAACACAAACAGTAACTCAAAGACTATTAAAGAAGAAGACCTGGTGGATGGAGTCATTGCCCCCTAGTGGTTACAAACACAATAGAAACCTTTGCATGCAAAGATTGTTTATATATCTTTGCATGCAAGTTAGCGCCTCCCATTCACCCATAAAAAAACAACAACCTTGAAAGCATTTACAGTACAATGTAATTTTAAATGATTCTCCAGTTTTATTTAATTTTAAAAAGTATAGGACCATCAGTTTGATGTTTTTGACAATTAAAAATAGTTCTATATTATTTAATATAATATTTATTATAATAAATATATTTTTAAATAATACAAGTAATAATAATTTATTATAGTACCAATGGGATTAGCATGAAGCAAAACTAAAACCAGCGTTCCTTTGCTCTGACAGCTCTGACTAGTCATTAACAGTTGTACAGGTGGCACAGCGAAAGAGAAATCAGTGCATGACATGCAGATAATGGACTGACTTTAATACCTTTTCAAGTAGAAGTGTTTACACATGATATAAAAAATAAATGGAGGGAGTAAAAAAAAACAAAAAAAAAAAAACAACGAGACAGAATGCAAGACCAGTCGCTTTCAAGATAAATCCCATGCGACTTCACGTGTGCGATAAGCAAACGTGTGCTAAATCCTTTATAGTGCAATAAAATCAATGCAAAAAGAGATGAAAGGTGAGTAGGAAGAGATCATCTCTGTGTCTAAAGCTTCTTGATTTTACACAATGTACCTATGCTGCTATTTAACTGTGCATTTTATGACTTTAAACTTTCTGGATTTGACATCATTTGATCAGTATACAGTTTGAGACAGCCCTGACAGACAGAAAGAGGAGAGAAGATCACTTTCCTCGTTTGAAAGACATTGATGCATTTCCCAAATATAAGAAGTCCATGTCTTAAAGACTGAAATTAGCAAGTAGCAACTGATGTAAAAAATCAGTCTCTTGGACATGCAAGTGATTTGGTCCGTTGTCCAGGGTATTTGGGATCTGGACCTATCAGGCGACAGAGATGAAGATGACAGCGTCCTCATCCTTGGTGGATTATTTGAGGCTCAGCAAGATTGGACGACAGCAGGCAGCCTCTTCGATATCAGAGATTTTCCCTGAAACACAAGACAAATAGAGCAAAGAGAAAGACAAAACATTTGAAATGGTATTGCGCAGTGACAACAACAAACGAACAAACATCTGTAAGCATGCTGAACAGAAAATTACTCCTTTCAGTTGGTCATTTGCACAAATCTGGTTCTGTACAAGAGGGATATTTTAACACGGACACCACATGATAGCATACGCAAAACAAACAACTTGGATTTTGGAGGGGTTGCATTATATGGAAGGTTCACCCAAAAAAGAAAATGGTTATCATTTACTCACTGTCATGTTATTCCTAACTTTCTGGTATGAGGAAACTGTTCACTGATTTTTATTTTTATTTTATACTGTTGCTCTCAGATATTAAACAGAAAATTGATCTGTTACACATTTATATCCATATCTCTTCCATATTTTGGAGTTTGTGAGAATTGGTATGGGTTTTTTATGCTCACCAAGGCTGGGTTTATTTAATCAAAATTACAGTTAGAACAGTAACATTGCGAAATAAAATTACAATAGCCATTTACTATTTTGATATATTTTAAAATGTTATTCATTTTTGCGATGGTAAAAAATAAAAAAATCCTCAAATGTTTGACCGGTAGAGTAGAGTACAGTCTTCCCATTCACTTTATCTCTATGGAGAAGAGCAGTTTGGACATACTGCCTAACTTCTCCATTTATGTTGAATGGAAGAAAAAAATCTCTATTTTGATTTTTGGGTGATCTATTCCTTCAACAGAAACATCAGATGTATTCTCGACTACTCAAACAGACAGGTGTAACACATACATGTTGAGGAAGAGCAGGGTTACCTGGAAGCAATGCCTTCCTTCAAAACAAGTTCTTACTTTTCTGTGGACAAGATAGAGAAAAGAGAACAGGTACACATTTTGGCAGCTGTTGCAACAGGAGACCAAAATGCAAAGTCATGCAGTGAGGTTCGAACCACAATTAAACACTCAAGTTAACTCGGTTGGATCTGGCTTGACATGATTTAACGTGACATAACAAGGTTTGGGGAAGGGACAAAGCACCAGACAAGCTTCTTCTGACAAGAGCTGCTGTCTGATTGGTCAG